>NC_085962.1:26206309-26514795 GCF_910591565.1 Cydia splendana | reverse complement strand
TTACATTATAAATGCATTTGTCAGTTCGGTCTATTGGACGAAATGCGATGGAAGGTACTTGCTGTTTTCTACGTGTTACTCTTAGTTCAGTGGTCTCTGTTTCACAGCTACATAGTAGACGATTTAAAGTAAGTAAAAGATTTCTCTTTGTAACAGGCCGCAATTTTTTAGCTAATGGTCAATATTTAGCGAGTATACAGGAGATGCTTCAGTATTCCCAAAGACACTATCAACCTGACTAGTCATCAGTCAGTGATTCATCATTCTAAAGAGGGATTTAGTGCGATGATTTTTCACTAATATATATGAGTATCATAAACTCTATTCTTTTCAGGTTTAGAGCCGCAATAAAGAGATATCTCTTGTTAGCCTATGACAGAGCCGTTAATGAATTGGCATTCCTATTCAGAAGAGAGAGTTTTAGTTTTCTTTCCTTCTTTAAGGCTAACGTCAATTTTCCTTGCCTCCCCCTCTCTCTTTTTGGTATAGGATCTAGTTGGGCAAAGTATAACACAAGGTTTTTCACTTTGTACTTTTCCCTTTTCACAGTTTCTTAACTGCTATTTTTCATGCCGGTTAGTCATACAGTTTAGGATCCTCAGAATGTATATTTTTGATTTGTTTGGTATCTCACGGCAATTGTTTGTTATCGACCCAGACCAACATTTGTACACGACCAAGACGGCAACCTTCCTTTTTCCTGGCAGGTTGAGACAATAACTGTAACTGCATTTCGTTATCAATTTCGCGCCAAACCCGCTAATAGAAATTCTGCTGCTCGTCGTTCTAAAAGGTGACACACAATTTGGTCGGCTACAATGATGATGACGCCACTAACTAAGTCGTGCATTGGTTCATGACCATGCAGATCTTAAATGCGAGGCCCACCGTGCAGACATCGAACGATAAAGCGACCAATAAGACGTCCGCTACCGTATTAATGGTAGACCATGAGACAACGGTTTTGTTTAACAAGACAACGTCATTTCAATGTCATTTCATAGGACGATGCGATATCGTCTCATAGGACGACGCATTAATGTCTCACGGTACGACAAAATGTAGTCTTATGGAACAATGCATTGTAGTCCTATGGGACGCAATATCCTCTCACGGGACGATACCACAGGATGGCGCAATGTCTTCTCACATGATGACTTAACTCATCGCGATGCCTGTCGTATCACAGGATGGCGCCTTATCGTTTTACAGGACGACGCCTGATGTCCCACAGGACGATGTCATGTCGTCTCACGGGACTACGCTATGTCGTCTCACGCAACGACGCTTGTCGTCCAACGGGACGACGCCGTGTGCCATTTATACCCGTAGGTATTCTATTTATGGCGATGGCTATAAGAGCTCACTTAGTCTCATCACTGGGCCACGGGCACTGAGCGGAATGTCACAAGGTCTTTTAACGAGACGATGCTCGTCGTCTTACAAGACGCTGCCATGTCGTCAGTCAGGACAATACCATGTCGATTGTCAGGACGATATCACAGGACGACGCCATGTCGTGTCACGGGACGACACCTTGTCGTCTCACGGGACGACGCCTCGTCGTCTCACGGGTCGACGCCATGTCGTCTCATGGGACGACGCCATGTCATTTCACGGGACGACGCTTGTCGTCTCACGGGACGACGCCATGTCGTCTCACGGGACGACGCCATGTCGTCTAACGGGATGACGCCATGTCGTCTCACGGGACGACGCCATGTCGTCTCACGGGACGACGCCATGTCGTCTCGCGGGACGACGCCATGTCGTCTCACGGGACGACGCCATGTCGTCTCACGGGACGACGCCATGTCGTCTCACGGGACGACGCCATGTCGTCTCACGGGACGACGCTTGTTGTCCCACAGGACGACGCTTGTTGTCCCACAGGACGAGGCCATGAGACGTAAGTACCCGTGTACTTTTTGTGACGGTGCCTGTAGGAAGGTCACTGCGTCTCGTCGCTGGGCCATGGGCACCGAGCGGAATGTCACGAAGTCGGAGGTTTTCAAAATATTTTTACGGTTTAAATTTCTTGATCTTTTTAAACTTGCTTTGTAAACGTGTTGCTCGGCTGAGTTACAAAAGCGTACTGAAGAGAAAGCAGCCGCGCGCTGGCAACCGGGCGACATTAGTACTTGGGTAGCGCGATAGATGGCGCTACTAGTTGAAGAATTCGCTTGATTAGGGCTGAGTTACAAGGGTGTTATCTCATAATGTGGTTCAAGCGAAGGCACGGAGACCTAAATAATAATTTAATGGGCCATTCATTCGTCAAAAAAGATTAAATAACACAATAAATCAGACTTGTTGTGAAGGATTAAACTGATACTACTTAAGGCTGTGCATCGCAAAATAACAGGATCTTAGAAAGGTGGCAGTGGCTAGCCCCGGAAATAAACAGATGTGATTTTCGGATATATGTTTTTTGACTATATGATAAGAGATTTCATGCTAGTCGAAACACGAATGCTTAAAATTTTCTCGATAGAAAATAAATCCAAAGTTACCTCTTCATTTTCCTTAAGTACCTCAGTGCAACTAGAAAACACATCCATATCCAGCATAATCCACTTTAAAGTAAAGGTTTTCATCTCGTCTTAATTGTCATAGCAAAGAATATTTACTTATTATCATTATACCGACGGATTTATCATCGTTTTTGATTTTATGAATTCAACTGAAAACGCCCATTTTACGCAATTCGGCTTCTCATTCTGTCATAAGTGCATCCTTTATGCCAGTAATGTTAGATGGCCGTCGGGCCTCAAAGAGGTAAGACCTATGTCAAATCGCGCAGCGCTCCGGATTACGTAAAATTTACATATCCAATAAACGATGAGTCGTAGCTCCATTGAGTAGTAACGGAATCGGAGGTCTACTACAGGTGGTGATATCTTTACAGGCCTATACGTTACGCATGTGTGCGTGTTTGCTTAGCTAAGTCAAAATATATACTCTTTGAACAATTACAACGGGTTAGGAAATTTCGACAGTTGTTGTAATGTATTGGTGGCTGTGTGATATTAGGCATCAGTGAAAATTGCATCGCCTATGAGTGACCGTGATCTTCGGTTCTAACCTGAACCATCCTCAACCTTTTGTATTTTTTTTTTCAAAAATATCTATAAAAATATTATTTTTGCTTATCTTATTGTAATATAAAAATAAATCGTAAAATAAAATAATTACAATTTTAAAATAAATCTTGTCTGTTTCATACGCAAATAAATTAAAAATCTTGAAATATGTGTATTAATAAAATAATTACTTATGTTATTTTAATATTACGAAAAGTTTTATTCGTAAGTATTTATTCATACCTATTTGTTGGATCTTCTAGGACTCTAGGTCACATTATAATTATTTAAGTACCACTAAAAAAAGATCCCTACTTACAAAAACTCACACGGTTCGGGGTTCGAACCCGCGACCTTAGGTTTGAAAGCCGCACGCCAGTACAATTTCACATACCTAATTTATAATTTATAATGAATAATGACAGGATACTGTGGAAAAAGTGAAATATGTAATACACTGTACTCTGTTACTATCATTATACAGTTTGTTTTAGCTTGACTAGGAGGAATGAGAAAAACGTGCCGAGCGAGAGGCTTAAATCTATCTGTCCCTTTCTTAAAGTTGCCAATTAAAGAAATGATGATTGTTTTATGACATTTGTTTTGATATTCATTGTTTCAACATAATTTGTCGGTATTTTTGGCATACATTTAATTACTTTGACAAATTTTGCTTTTTAGTATGTTGCGATGACTCAAAACGTGTCGCCTGGGTTACCAGCGATTTTTCTAATAAAACTTAATTGAGTCGAAAGAAATGGTTGTCTACTATACTGGGTGGAAAAAAATAATAGGCTCTGAAGGGAAAGTGCCTTAAAACCTTAAGTTGGCTTATTTTACTTAAATTAAACATTCTTTTATTTTTTTTAAGAAACATCTATAGTTGGTCAAGCAGATCTTGTCAGTAGAAAAAGGCGGCAAAGGATGATGTTTCGCTCCCATACAAGTTTGGCCCAACACTCGCTAAACATGGGAGGTATATTATCAGGCTCTAAACATGAAATAGAAGTCCCGACAGTAATTAGAAATTCACGGACACTTCACAGAACATTATAAAAGCGGGATTTCTCTACGATTTTGAGGTTAGAAATTCTGCCGTAATGGGTATCAATAAGGTATCATCGTACGGATATGTTAAATATTATTATGCCTTATTACAAGGAAATAAGGTGCCGTAAATAGTGTAAACATATCCATGATATTAGGCATTTAAAGGCTGTCAAGGAACAAAAATCGAATGAGTTGATATTAGGTTAATATATTTTTTTAAATACCTATGATAATACATACATTCAATACGCTTTCCATAAATTAATAAGCCATAACATGCGAACCGGAATAGAGTATAACAGTTAGAGCTATTTTATAGTAAAAATTGTTATAGCATCAAATGTAAAACCAATCACTTAAGTAATAGTTATTTGTTTTACAAGGGGGCAAAGTTGTTGTTTAACCGCTCGTGCTAATATTGATACCCGAGCAAACGAAAGATCCCAAAGTTGAATATGTTTTCGAAAATGGAATCTTGAGCGTTGCGAGGGTTTCAAAGCACGAGGGTTAAACAAAATTTGCCTCCGAGTGAAACACAACATTTTTCACCACACCAACCCGAAGCAAATATTTAATGTAAAATATCAAACAAAATCAAACCAAATAAATCCAAATATTTAGTTTTTAAATATTTATCATCCAAAATCATCATTTAAAAGTCAATTCTACCAGCAAACATAAGAAAACAACTCAAAATTTGCATTTGATTACTTTGCCTCACATGTGAATAAAATGCAACTTTGCTATCAGTTTTTGAAGTGCAAAGTAAGCCTTTCCGAGCTGGTGTGGTGAAAACATATTCAATTTTGGAATCTTTCGCTTGCTCGGGTATCAATATTAGCACGAGCGCTTAAACAACAACTTTGCCCCCTTGTAAAACAAATAACTATTACTTCAGTTCTAGAGAGAGAAGGGAATATAGTAACCATCACAGGATTGTTATAATAAATTCAATAACTTTTCCAAAAAAGAAAGTTTGTTTATGTTTGCCTAAAAGGCAGTTAATAATAAACTTAAATTATTTCAAATAAATTAGGATTCTTAAGTTGTAGGTTTTTATCATATACGCAATTTATAAATAAGTTAGATATACATTTTCCCTTTACTTTTAGTTTAAGTATTTTAATGTATTTTTAAGTCTACATAGTATAAATATTCGTGTTTTAGTTTAGTTACTTTAAACCTATTTTTGTGTTATTCATACCCTGATATCAAATAACGTTTTATAAAAAAAAACAATAATCAATTTTAAAGAAGAAATAAACAACTGCAATGGGGAAAGCCGGTGAAAGTTAATTGTAAATTGGTGCTCATCTAGATTTCATACAATACCATCAAATAAATATGTAATAATTAATATGAAAACACAATCCATAGCGACTCTATTCGTTCTATATTCGTTCGCTATTCACACGCTATTCACTTTTGACGTAAGTCATTTGGGCATGTTACAATTAAAGTCATTGGAAAAAAAAGTTTTTACTGTATCGCAGTTCTGTTTGCAATTTTGATACTTAGTGCTTAAAACAGTATGCCGTTAGTGGTATGAATGTTTTTCTTTGAAGAACATTATAAGTAAGCGTTATTAGCATCAACCATCAGGAACATCGTAGAAATGTATTCTGCAGCCATACATTTTTGTTTAGCTCTAGACGTCCATTTATAAACTGTCATTGATTCTATGTAATGGCGCAGGATGTGTTGATTTGGTTTAATTACTCTTTTACTTATTTTTGTTACTAAGAAGTGTCCGTTGGAATCTTATATATGTATGAGATTGTAAGAAATATGATTAAATTTATCATATATATGTCGGCGGCCGATCGTTAGATCAGGCATATCGTGAAATTCCTAGGCATATCGTGAAACGTGAAAATCTTTGACTCGTTCCCTGAGTCGACGGAGCCCCGCGGGCTCCTATTTCTGGGCAGTTTGCCCTTCGGGCATCTGAAGCAACCTAACGAACCTATCCTACCTATGTATTGGTTTAATGTGACTATCGTCAAAACATTACACAGGAACATTACGATCTGCCTGATCTTACGATCGGCCTACGACATATATATGCTTATGGAATGGTAGGCTAAATTCGGCGTGATCCTTTGAAAAATGTAGGCGCGAATAGAAGGATATCGTCTCATAGACCAAAGTATTTATACAACTATCTATAGGTGTATATACCTATGTACTTAGAAGTCTAAAATATTGTTTATAATAATAATAATAATAATGAGTTGGTGGCAAATAAGCATACGGACCTCCTGATGGTAAGCTTTCGCCGTAGCCTATGGACGCCCGCAACTCCAGGGTTGTAGCAATCGCGTTACCGACATACCTTTCTTGAAGAACCCCACACCCACACTGATGGAGCTCCAGGAGAAAACCTCGGCAGGGAGCGTCCGCGGGAGGGGCCTCACACTGCGCGATAATGTGAGGATGAACACCCTACCGACGGCGAGCGGTACGGTGATAGAAAGCGGCCGTTGGCATCATGTCAAACAATTTTTCAAAGCACAGCCCATCATTGTACAAGCGGTAGAACACACATATGGAGATACGATATATTTATACTAGGTACATGAATAAAATGTAATTCCATATCAATAAGGTTGTAATTTGCATTTAGTGACCGTAAATCCCAAGTAAATCTATTTTCATCATATTTTAATATGGCTACAAATATAATGACCACCAAAAAATACTTTGGTACCCTAAATAAAAAAATCATGCTTACCAAAAAAAATTACTGAACACCAAAAAAATAAGGCCTAAAAATACAAAAGTACCACCACTTTAATTACGACTGCACTTCAAATTGTATTCAAATACCAAATATATTGAATGATCACCAAAAATCATTAATGATCACCAAATCTTGAAGACCAAATTAATGCGATATTTTCACCTAAATAAACCACTATGATTACCAAAAAATGTATACATATTACCAAATAAAGTAAACTGATGCCAAAATTACTAGCCCCTCCCGCTCAACCCCCCGTAGCCCGCACCGCATACCTACCTAACCTAATCTACTTTTCTAGTAGCATTTCGTTATGCTACTAGAAAAGTAAGTTAAACTGCTATCAGTTAAGTGGGTTAGCTTAGTTTAGCACTGCGACCCTTACAGAAACGAAATGGTACTAGAAAAGTAGGTAAGGTTAAGTTTCAACTGCTACCCATACAGATACGAAACGCTACTAGAAAAGTGGGTTAGGTTAGGTTTGAACTGCGACCCTTACAGAAAAGAAATACTACTAGAAAAGTGGGTTAGGTTAGGTTTGAACTGCGACCCTTGCAGAAAAGAAATGCTACTAGAAAAGTGGGTTAGGTTAGGTTTGAACTGCGACCCTTACAGAAACAAAATGCTACTAGAAAAGTGGGTTAGGTTAGGTTAGAACTGCGACTGTTACAGAAATAAAATGCTACTAGAAAAAGATGACGAAGTGGATTAATTAATTTAATAGGATAACGACATATTAAATGTTTGCACATTTTTAATTAAAATGTGGTTACAATTTTTGTGATCATTTACTATTTTTGCGTTTACAATGATTATTTTGGAGCCATTTGCTTTAATAGGATAGCAAGATTTAAAAATTTGGTTATCATTTTACATTAAAATGGAGTTCTAATTTTGGTGGTCATTTACTATTTTTGGGTTTACAATGATTATTTTGGTGTCATTTTCTTTAATAGGATAGCAAGATGTAAAAATTTGGTTATCATTTCACATTAAAATGGGGTTTGAAATTTGGTAATCATTGACTATTTTTGGGTTAATAATGATTAGTTTGGTGTCATTTCCTTTAAAAGGATAGTAAAATGTAATAAAATTGGTAATCATTTCACATTAAAATGGTGTTATAATTTTGGTGATCATTCATGATTTTAGGGTGGTAAAATTGATTTTTTTGGTATTAAATTTTACTAAATCTGGTGATCAGTTAAATAGCAGCCTTTTAAAATTTTCCAAAAATAATCTTCTCTCTTTTCTTGTGTTATTTTCTTATTATCAATACTCTTATAATACTTACAATTAACTATGCTGTTAGCATCTTCCAAAAATCAACAATAAAAACTGGCTACGTAGTCTTAAGTTTATTACAACAATATATGTAATTATTTTATTATTTGCCATTAGTAACAACGCCATCTATTTATTTTCTGTCCGAATTTAAGTTCCTGGCGGACCGCGTTACGCGTTATGGTAGTTAACTGTTTTGAAGTTAGATGGAGTTCAAGTGCACCGCGAAGCGCTTCCATGTGTGCGTGCTAGCGGGGGGGACGAAGCTAGCGGGTGTGGCTTACGAAACGCTATTCGCGGCTTTGGTAGGGCCTTAAGCCATATTAGACTAGACATAAAAATTCAAAATCGCTCTCTTTCTTGATTCGACTGGCAAATCATATTACTTTTTGGCAACCGGGTTTTTTAACCTAATTAGACCCCGCTGAATCCGAATTTGCCGGTTGCTTAATCGAAATCTTGACCGGAAGTGAGATATTTGACATTAAAGGTTTTTAGTTTTTCGTAAATAATTCTTAAACGGTGGCGCATAGCAAAAAATCTTCTATCACATAAGTAATCTGCATAAAATTGCCTACACGAAAGATTCAGTACAATTTTTCGCTAGGATCAATATTCAAAGAGATATTAACGCGGGAAATTTAATTATAATCACTTCTAAGGTCCCTGTTTTTAGTTTTTCGTAAATAACTCATAAACGGTGGCCAATATCAAAAAATATTGTTAAACGATATAAATCTACACAAAATTTTGAACAAAAGAGATTCAGTACACTTTTCGCAGGGATCCATATTTAAAAAGATAATAAAGAGGGAATGTTCTAGTATAATAAATTCCAAGTTTCCTTGTTTTTATTTATTCGTTAATAATTTGAAAAGTTTGACTCATAGCAAAAAATATCTTATACGTATATAAGAAACATAAAATTTCCTACAAGAAACATATAGAACACTTTTCGCTAGGATCAATATTTAAAAAGACAGAGCAGCGGGTAAGTTATAAATAATCAATTTTAAAGTCCCTTTTTAGTTTTTTTTGTAAATAACTCGTAAACGGTGTCCCATAGCAAAATAGGTTTTTAAGAATAAATTATCTACATAAAATTTCCTCCAAAAAATATCTGAAATACTTTTCTCTAGGATCAATATTGAAAGCGATTTTTAAAGGCAATTCACTCGCGTTTCACATTTAAAAAATACATTGTTAAAAATTGGGTAATGTACAGTCGCCATCAGATATATCAGAACGGCCAAGGCGCTCACAAATATCTGAACACGCCTCTATTGTCAAGGCGTTAGGGCGCGTGTTCAGATATTATGAACACCTTGGCCGCTCCGATATATCTGATGGCGACTGTACATTACCCAATTTTTAACAATGTATTAGTCATTTACGAAAACCTAAAAACAGGGACCTGGAAATTGATTACAATTAACTTACCCCCTCTAATACCTCTTTAAATATTGATCGTAACGAAAAAGTGTACGGAACCTTTTTTGTGGACAATTTTATGTTTAATGTTTATGTATAATATTGTTTTGCAACGGGCCACCGTTTACGAGTTATTTACGAAAAACTAAAAAAAAGTGACCTGTGAACTGATTGTAATTAACTTTCTTTCTTTAATATCGCTTTAAATATTGATCCTAGAGAAAAGTATTCCAGATATTTTTTGGAGGAAATTTTATGTAGTATGTAAATTGATTATTTATAACTTACCCGCTGCTATGTCTTTTTAAATATTGATCCTTGCGAAAAGTGTTCTACATGTTTCTTGTAGGAAATTTTATGTTTATTATTGTATAAGATATTTTTTGCTATGAGTCACACTTTTCAAATTATTAACGAATAAATAAAAACAAGGAAACTTATACTAGAACTTTCCCTCTTTATTATATTTTTAAATATTGATCCCTGCGAAAAGTGTACTAAATCTTTTTTGTTTAAAATTTTGTGTAGATTATTATCGTTAAACAACATTTTTTGATATTGACCACCGTTTATGAGTTATTTACGAAAAACTAAAAAAAGGGACCTTAGAAGTGATTATAATTAAATTTCCCGCGTTAATATCTCTTTGAATATTGATCCTAGCGAAAAATTGTACTTAATCTTTCTTGTAGACAATTTTATGCAGCTTACTTATGTAATAGAACATTTTTTGCTATGCGCCACCGTCTAAGAACTGCGACCCTTACAGAAACGAAATGCTACTAGAAAAGTGGGTTAGGTTAGGTTTGAACTGCGACCCATACAGAAACGAAATGCTACTAGAAAAGTGGGTTAGGTTAGGTTAGAAAAAGGTGACGAAGTGGATTAATTAATTTAATAGGATATATTAAATATTTGCACATTTTTAATTAAAATGTGGTTACAATTTTTGTGGTCATTTACTATTTTTGGGTTTACAATGATTATTTTGGTGTCATTTTATTTAATAGGATAGCAAGATGTAAAAATTTGGTTATCATTTCACATTAAAATGGGGTTTGAAATTTGGTAACCATTTACAATTTTTGGGTTAATAATGATTAGTTTGGTGTCATTTCCTTTAATAGGATAGTAAAATGTAATAAAATTGGTAATCATTTCACATTAAAATGGTGTTATAATTTTGGTGATCATTTATTATTTTAGGGTGGTAAGGTAAGTGTCCCTGTGAATGACACTATTAGGAGGAAATTAAGACATTTACTCGAAAAACTACTTAACTAAGACCCATACAGACTATTGGTGTATGCAGATTTATGAACCACTCCTTCCTTAATATCAGGGGATCAATACATTGTATAATATTAATAACATTTATTAATTATTTCAGTTTTCCTCGACATCTGAAATTGTACCAGTGGATAACTGGCGAAATTTCGAATGTCCCAATGTATGACTATGAAAAAAAAATGTCGTTGACCCAGTGTTTGACATAGAGGTGCATCAAGTTTCCATGATAGCTGTAACCAATGTATGACACTAGTTATGACCCAATGAATGACACCTCAATACGTAACTGTCATTCACTCCACCTCCATAGTAAAACAGTGTATGACACTCATGTCAGACACTACTCACATGATCGAAAAATAATTGATTTTTACATAGTATATTAAGTGTATGTTTTACTTCCTTACAACATGGTTAATATAAAATTTCATAAAATAGTAATTTGTGCGAGTGAATGACATAGATGTCATACACTACTAAACGCTAAAATTTTGTTCCAGTGTATGACATGTCTTCAAAATACTAACGTAAGGAAAATAATCTACTTTTAATATACAATATCAATCGTTTGGTTTATTATGTAACAATATGAATAAGCACTTACCAATTACTCATACATTCCTGTTTATTATTTACACTTTTAAGATGCAAAGTCTTAACAGATTTACTAAGAAACCCGACGCACAACTGAATAGATGCACCTTCTAGCAAAAACTACGTCACAAAGTGAAAAATATTTAACGTATTAATGACAGCTTCGGAACAAAATTCATAGATAACACATACAATCGATTAAGTCCTGTTTTTTGTTTATATTAAAAACCGTTTTCTTATTTTTCAAAATAAACTGCGTAAAAGTCATACATTAGGTCAGTGTCATCCACACGGACGTTTACCTTAAAGTAGATTTTTTTGGTATTAAATTTTACTAAATCTGGTGATCAGTTAAATAGCAGCCGTCTATAATATAGATCAGCGGTCGGCAACCTTTTTAGCAGCCAAGGGCCACATAAGTAGTAGTTAACGGAGGTGACGCGGGCCGTATTTGGTTAATATTTATGACTTTATGAGACATTGTCGTTTGTCACTATTACATACAAAATAGCCAATGCGGCACTCGGGCCGCATGTGACAGGTACGCTCCCTCGAGAGAAACCTCTCGACGTTCCAAAGCCTTCTACCTGTCATCTCAGTTCAACAACACGCCAATAGATGGCGTTACTCTCTACGCAAATTTATTTCAACAATGCGCCAATAGACGGAGTTACTCTCTACACAACTTTATTTACTTTGTTACAACCAAATAATACGTAGCTCAACATCGCTAATCGATTTTATACAGGCGTCTAAAATAATGAACTATAACGCTGCAATACGTCTTTCTGGTGTCAGGGTCCGACATATATGTAAAATTGAAAAACCAGAACGGGATAAAAAACGGGGGAAGAAGCGAGATGGCGCCTTACAAATTTCTAAAAAAGTTTTTGACACGTTTCTCAAATACGACGCACGTATGATAAGAAAAAACTGTTCCAATCTATTATCTAAATATGAGAATAGAACTAGAACATAAAAACTACCGCTATCGATGCGTATTTAATTTACAATAAGCAAACGAAATTTTCATAACAATCTTTATTGTATGAACATCGGCCATTTCTCGGCAACTCTCGGTTCGTTTCGTTTCGGTGTAAAGTTATCTAAATTATGTTTGTCATGTTGGTATACAGTTATTTCTACGTGTTTTTATACGAAGTAAAATAAAAAGTGATATCCTCCTCAACCTTAGTCTATAGCCCATACGATTGACTTATGCCGTATATGACTTATCAATCAAATTAATATTATCATATTATTTATAACATGTATTTTGTTGTTTATTTCTTTTTGAGTTATATTATTCAGATTGACTTTCACGGCTTCGGCAAACATTGCCATGCCGGGGAACGGGCTGCCGAGACGGGCCAGAAATACAAAGTGGATAGTAAGTTATAAAAAAGGTGCATGTTCAGATATTTTTGAGCGACCTGATGAAAATAAGCAAATGTACAGTCAGCAGTCAGCCAAATATCGTAATTTAACTTTGTTGCCATAGAAATAAGGATGTGTTACGATATAATGGCGAAATATTGAGAGACCAAAGCGGCAGCTTCAGTGGCTCGGACACTTAGAGATCAATTATACCACATATTAGAGGACCGTTGGGACAACAAAATGGGAGATGCCCGAGTGGACGTCCTAGGTACCGCTGAAACGACGTAGTTGCTCCAGACCTGCTCAACCTCCCCATACAACCATTTCCAGTCGCCGTTACGACGCGGTGTTGACACATCTTGTGTCGACACCGTCTGTTTCGGTCACAATTCCAGTCGCAGAGTCGTCGCCGTGTCGACACAGTTACCAGAAATGGGGAAGGGTCGACACATGACACAAAGTGACATAAAGTGTGGTCGCCGTGTGCACGCATTGTTTCGAGTTTGCGACTACTTTATGCCAAAATCATTCGTTCATTCGTTCATTTTGTTCCTGTCAAATGGAAACTGTCAGATGGAAAAATACTTAAATAAAAATAAGTGACATTAATACGCCATCTCTAAAACGGATTACAAGACGTAATTATATATTGTTTGCATTTATATTACAATAGTCGAGTGATTTGATAAACTAAGTGTAATATTATCAACGCGCCACCACATTGTTTTAGTTTAGCCGGAAATGAAATTGTTTACTTCTTAGTGTCTGTGTTCATAACTATATTATTTGAAGCATTTTTAGTACTTCGATGCGTATACTATACTTAAATAACAGAAATAACGCTTTACATACTACGAAACTTGTTGATTATGATGTATAAATATGGTTTAAGGCTGAGAAATATTGCAGTCACAAAGTAGTCGCAATGTTTCGACTTTGTGTCGACTCTGTGTTGACACATGACACGCGCTGTCAAAAGTAATAACAAAGTTACTGGTATGTTACTGGATTTGCAAAATGGCTCCTTGTGTTGATTTGTTTTCAGATATTCTCAAAGTGTAAAAATGCCGTGGTCAGAGATGGGCATTAATCGATTAACTGTTTATTCGACTAATTAATGGAATAAAAAAAGTTAATTCTCAAATTTTAATCGCGATTAGTTTAGTCGACCTAACATAGATTGAAATTGAATTAATCTGAATATTAATCGAATAAATTATCGATTAAATCTCGATTGAAAGTTGACAGGGGGCCATTTTTGTACGTAAACCATTTACAATTTTTGGGTTAATAATGATTAGTTTGGTGTCATTTCCTTTAATAGGATAGTAAAATGTAATAAAATTGGTAATCATTTCACATTAAAATGGTGTTATAATTTTGGTGATCATTTATTATTTTAGGGTAAAGTAGATTTTTTTGGTATTAAATTTTACTAAATCTGGTGATCAGTTAAATAGCAGCCGTCTATAGTATAGATCAGCGGTCGGCAACCTTTTTAGCAGCCAAGGGCCACATAAGTAGTAGTTAACGGAGGTGACGCGGGCCGTATTTGGTTAATATTTATGACTTTATGAGACATTGTCGTTTGTCACTATTACATACAAAATAGCCAATGCGGCACTCGGGCCGCATGTGACAGGTTTACGAGCCGCATGCGGCCCACGGGCCGCAGGTTGCCGACCGCTGATATAGATTATACCGGGTGTGGCCTGTAATACGAGCAAAAAATTAAACTGTAGGCTGTACTCCTCATACTGACCAACATTTGTTCAGCGACTTTTAAAAATAACTTATAGTTTGATTTTTAAATCACTTTAAAGTTTATTCTAAGACGCAATGTATTGCGAATTGTGTTATGTTTAAGGCGTGACAAGCAACGTCAATCACAATGATATGGCGTGGCGATGGCGTCCATTGAAGATAATATTTATTTTGTATGTAAAATAGGGAGTCTAAATACTTCATAATTTTTAAAAGTTGTTGAAAAAAAGTGTCACTGTTTGAGGAGTACAATCTATGTTTTAATTATTTGCTCGTGTTACAGGCCTCTCCCGGTATCTTCTTAGTGTCTGTGTTCATAACTATATTATTTGAAGCATTTTTAGTACTTCGATGCGTATACTGTACTTAAATAACAGAAATAACGCTTTACATACTACGAAACTTGTTGATTATGATGTATAAATATGGTTTAAGGCTGAGAAATATTGCAGTCACAAAGTAGTCGCAATGTTTCGACTTTGTGTCGACTCTGTGTTGACACATGACACGCGCTGTCAAAAGTAATAACAAATAATGGGATACAAGAAGCTCGTCTGCGACATGCAAAAAAAGGTCGATCTCTACAAAAACTTGTTGGGTGAAAATAAAATAGTATCACCGCGCAATTTAACCCCGTCGAAGACGATCACTAAAGGCAGTTCTGCACCATTTCCTAAAAGCAAATGCAGTCCCGCTTCTGTTCTATTGCCACCAGTTGCCCACCATGAAGATACAACCAAAAGTACCCCCGCCAAGTCAAGTTCGGGTACAATAAGCCAATCAAAAAGCTCAAAAAATACGATTACTAATCCAACAAGTAATCTTGAACAACAAGATCTCAAGTCTTCGTTGAACACAGCAAAAATGCCATCCGTTAGGAATAAACTTGCAATACTGAGTAGTAACAAAAGTAATAGGATATATGCTATTGTAAAAAACGACTCTTCATTCAGCAAATTTGACTGCTGTCATTTTTTAACGCCCCATGGAGGCATAAGAGAAATCCTACATCAACTCCAAAATAAACTGTCAAGCTTTACTCAAAATGATTATTGCGTTATATTAGTAGGCTAAGAAGACTTCCATGAGAACGAAAACTATTCTGACTTAGTGCGCCATATTACTGAAATAGCTACTCCAATTACGAACACTAATTTAATAATAGCATGTCCTACCTATATTTGCGGGAAACCAATCTATAACTACAGAATTGAAACTTTTAACTCTCTGCTACTCAGTGACACATCCTTCCATAAAATGCATTTTAGTTTCGACTCTAACCTTGATTTATCTTTTGACATGTTTTCGAATAGAACAGGGCGTCTTAACAATCGCGGGATGGCTAATATAATGCATCATATAGGCATATTTATCACTTCAAACAAATCCGCACTAGAAGCGGCAACATATTTACACTCTTCAATTAAAGAAAGGGAGAAAGGAAGGATACAGAAAAAGATTTCTGACTACCTAACGAAAAAACTTTCCAAAAATGAGACAGAATCCAGTCAAACAGGTATAAAAGAAAGAAAAATTGTGCAGAAAAAGATATATAACTATTTCATAAAAAAACCGTCTACATGTCCAGCAGAACCGCACTTGTCTCATACCTCAGATGAAAACAGCTCAAACTTTTTTCGTGACTAAATCAAGTACGAGTATACAAAGCAGTCAGACATTAAACATTCTGCACCAAAATATTGCAGGATTAATAAATAAAACTGACATGCTTACTCTAAATATACATGAATTATATAAGAAACAAGTTCCTATCGATATACTTTGTATCACAGAACATTTTATGAGAGCCGATGATGAGGATTCTTTGGTGGTACCAAACTATCACCTAGCGTCATGCTATTCTAGAAAAAAATCGAAGCGAGGTGGATGCTGCATACTTGTCAAACCGGGTCTACGTTTCAAGGAGCTGCCAGAAATCTCAAAACACTCAATATCGGGTATTTTTGAATGTTGCGCTATTGAATTAACTTGTTATGCCACTGTATTAATATGCGTGTATAGGATACCTGGCTATAGTTATTTAAATAGATTTTATGAAAAAATGGACATAATATTAAAAAACATATGTAAAAATAATGCTTCCCAAAGGATTGTAATATGTGGGGACTTTAATTTTGACATCTTAAAAACTAACAAAATCACTTTAGAATTCGAGTATTTTTTAAAAAGTTATGGACTAGTACTAGAAATTAGGGAACCGATAAGGCCTTCTAGTAATTCGTGCCTAGACAATTTCGCTCACAACTTAAAAAAAGGCCGGGAACACAAAGTTATTGACCTAGGATTATCTGACCATGCAGCGCAGTTACTGAAAATTCCTATAGCCAAGAAAACTAATACATTAACATGTTGGCGAGTAGAAAGACGTGATTATTCTATGGAAAATCTTATAAAATTTAGGAACCATTTAAGCAGTTTATCCTTCAGCGAAGTATATGATGCCGTTGACCCCAATGAAGCGTATAATGCTTTTATTGATGTTTTTCGATTGCTGTATAATTTATGTTTTCCAGTTAAGCAGATTATGATAAGAGCCAATAATAATGTAAAATGGATTTCTAAGGGTATAACTTTATGTAGCAAGAAGCAACGAGAACTGCTTTGGCAATATAGGTTAAATCGAACTCTAGCTAATAAAATAAAGCTACGAAACTACTCTAAAACGTTTAAGAAAATAATAAAGTTGACACAAATGGCAAAAAATAATCATAAGATTATAACATCACATAATAAACCAAAAGCTGTTTGGAACATAATAAACGAAACCAAAACTAAATATCCAAAGGGACCTATCCATAAAATAATTAACCATGTTGGTAACACACTGACGGATCCCAAAGAAATAGCTATGGCGTTCAATGATCATTTTATATACAGAGAAACTTATTCTAATTGTGGTAGTTTTGACACGAACATTCCAAATAATATGCAATCGATGTTTATGTCACCAACTACGCCAGAAGAAATCAAAGCTATAATTAAAACTTTAAAAAACAAAAAGAGCACAGGTTATGACGGTATAAGCACCCAGGTTATAAAATTTGTAAATGATATACTTCATAAGCCATTAAGCTATATAATCAATCTTTGTATTTTTGCAGGCATTTTCCCAGATGGCCTTAAAACAACAGTTATCAAACCTCTATTTAAAAAAGGCGAAAGAGAAAACATTCACAACTATAGACCGATTGCTTTAATCCCTATCATTTCGAAGATATTTGAGAAGGCAATATATCGCAGAATGTATTCCTACTTAAGCAAATTCGATCTATTTTGTAACGAGCAAAAGGAGTTTAGAAAGAATATCACAATCAATATGGCAATTTATGATTTTCTAAGTGTGATTATGGGAAATATTGACAAGAGAAATCCAGTGTGCGCACTTTATACCGACATGACTAAAGCATTCGACTACGTAAATCACAGTAAACTACTATCTAAACTTAGTCGATATGGCATTAGGGGAAACGCATTAGATCTTATTAAATCTTATCTAAGTCAGAGACAGCAATACACGGAAATATCTGCAGTATGCCCTAAAAGAAAAAGGGAATATAAATATGTGTCACAAAAACAGTACGTTATGTCCGGCGTCCCCCAAGGAAGTGTACTGGGTCCGCTTCTGTTCCTGGTATATATTAATGACCTTCCTAATGCTATCCGTCATCACATGGTGCTCTTTGCTGACGACAGCACCTCAATTATTGAATGTAGTAATTTGAATGATTATAAGCATGACATCAGTAGCGTATTGGACAGTATAATTGAATGGCTAAATGAAAATAATCTATTAATAAACTTAACAAAGACGAACCTAATGCACTTTCGACAGCGAACACAAATTATTGACATGGACATAGACTACAATGGCACAAAAATAGAGAATGTAGAGGTAACAAAATTTTTAGGGTTAATGATTGACGACCAGCTTAGCTGGAAATATCATATAGAGTATTTATGTAAAAAACTAAGTACATCAGCCTTTGCATTATTTAAACTGTCAGAAACTGTTAACCTTGAAGCAATGTTGATGGCATATCATGGTCTTGTAGCCTCGGTGTTAAGATATGGCATCATATTTTGGGGCAACTCAGTTCATAAAGAAATAGCCTTCAAAGCGCAAAAGCGTTGTGTACGATCAATGTGCGGACTAAAAGTTAGAGAGAGCTGTGTACCTTTCTTTAAGTCACTTAAAATATTAACACTGGCATCGTTATACATACTAGAAGTAGCTATATTTGTCAAAACCAACCTAAACTAATACAGCAGCGTTTCTCAAGGCCGGAGATTTCCAACACGTCAACAATATAGTCAGAATCTGAAAACCCTACAGTGTTGTAACACCGCGCTGGTGAAAAATGGCATCTTAGGCATGGCACCGATAATATTTAATAAAATTCCAAACAATTTTAAAGTACTTGACATATATGAATTTAAAAAACAGTTTACTTCGTACCTTATTGACAAATGCTACTATACTATTAGTGAATACATAAATGATGATAAAGGCTCAGACTTGTATTAGAATTGTATTGATTATTGATATCTAAATGTATTTTCTTTTCTATTGACATTGGATTTAAATTTTGTATTATAATTGTAAGACAATATTTCAGTTTGTATTTTAAGTGAAATTTGTAGTAGTATTAATGTTAATGTATGACTATGTTTTCAAATAGGTAGGTTTTTTTTAGACATAAGCATGCGTTTATTTGATAACCGCATGAGACAATTTTGTACACCTGCATAGTGGGTAAAGCATAGAGGCCAATGTATATTTATGTACCTACCATCTTTCATGTAACCTATGTTTAACAAAATAAATGAAATGAAATGAATGAAATGAAAAAATGAAAAGTTACTGGTATGTTACTGGATTTGCAAAATGGCTCCTTGTGTTGATTTGTTTTCAGATATTCTCAAAGTGTAAAAATGCCGTGGTCAGAGATGGGCATTAATCGATTAACTGTTTATTCGACTAATTAATGGAATAAAAAAAGTTAATTCTCAAATTTTAATCGCGATTAGTTTAGTCGACCTAACATAGATTGAAATTGAATTAATCTGAATATTAATCGAATAAATTATCGATTAAATCTCGATTGAAAGTTGACAGGGGGCCATTTTTGTACGTAAAAATAATAGAAATGTCTTGCATGCAGATGGTAGCAAAACACTTTGTCATAAAAGTCGAGATGGGTGTCGATATATAGGTTTTAGGGAGTGCCGATTTCGAAAATAATGACCATTTTGTAATCCGAAATGGCGGCCATGCACTGTGTCATAAAAGTCGTCATGGATGTCGTTTTATACGTTTTAGGGGGCCCCAATTTTGAAAATGATGACCATTTTGGAATCCAAAATGGCGGCCATGCACTATGCCATAAAAGTCGTCATGGGTGTCGTTTTATAGGTTTTAGGGGGCGCAGATTTCGAAAATGATGACCATTTTGGATTCCAAGATGGCGGCCATGCACTATGTCATAAAAGTCGTCATGGATGTCGTTTTATAGGTTTTAGGGGGCCCCGATTTAGAAAATGATGACCATTTTTAAAATCCAAAATGGCGGCCATGCACTATGTCATAGAAGTCGTCATGGGTGTCGTTTTATAGGTTTTGGGGGGCGCAGATTTAGAAAATGATGACTATTTTGGATTCCAAGATGGCGGCCATGCACTATATCATAAAAGTCGTCATGGGTGTCGTTTTATAGGTTTTAGGGGGCGCAGATTTCGAAAATGATGACCATTTTGGATACCAAGATGGCGGCCATGCACTATGTCATAAAAGTCGTCATGGATGTCGTTTTATAGGTTTTAGGGGGCCCCGGTTTAGAAAATGATGACCATTTTTAAAATCCAAAATGGCGGCCATGCACTATGTCATAGAAGTCGTCATGGGTGTCGTTTTATAGGTTTTGGGGGGCGCAGATTTAGAAAATGATGACTATTTTGGATTCCAAGATGGCGGCCATGCACTATATCATAAAAGTCGTCATGGGTGTCGTTTTATAGGTTTTAGGGGGCGCAGATTTCGAAAATGATGACCATTTTAGATTCCAAGATGGCGGCCATGCACTATGTCATAAAAGTCGTCATGGATGTCGTTTTATAGGTTTTGGGGGGCGCAGATTTAGAAAATGATAACCATTTTGGATTCCAAAATGGCGGCCATGCACTTTGTCATTAAAGTCGTCATGGGTGTCGTTTTATAGGTTTTAGGGGGCGCAGATTTCGAAAATGATAACCATTTTGGATTCCAAGATGGCGGCCATGCACTATGTCATAAAAGTCGTCATGGATGTCGTTTTATAGGTTTTAGGGGGCCCCGATTTAGAAAATGATGACCATTTTGAAATCCAAAATAACGGCCATGCACTATGTCATAAAAGTCTTCATGGGTGTCGTTTTATAGGTTTTGGGGGGCGCAGATTTAGAAAATGATGACCATTTTCGATTCCAAAATGGCGGCCATGCATTATGACATAAAAGTCGTCGTGGGTGTCGTTTTATAGGTTTTAGGGGGCGCAGATTTCGAAAATGATGACCATTTTGGATTCCAAGATGGCGGCCATGCACTATGTCATAAAAGTCGTCATGGATGTCGTTTTATAGGTTTTAGGGGGCCCCGCTTTCGAAAATGATGACCATTTTGGAATCCAAAATGGCGGCCATGCACTATGTCATAAAAGTCGTCATGGGTGTCGTTTTATAGGTTTTGGGGGGCGCAGATTTCGAAAATGATAACATTTTCAATTTCAAAATGGCGGCAATGCACTATGTCATAAAAGTCGTCATGGATATCGTTTTAAAGGTTTTAGGGGGCGCAGATTTCGAAAATGATGACTATTTTGCATTCCAAGATGGCGGCCATGCACTATGTCATAAAAGTCGTCATGGATGTCGTTTTATAGGTTTTAGGGGGCGCAGATTTCGAAAATGATGACCATTTTGGAATCCAAAATGGCGGCCATGCACTATGTCATAAAAGTCGTCATGGATGTCGTTTTATAGGTTTTGGGGGGCGCAGATTTCGAAAATGATAACATTTTCAATTTCAAAATGGCGGCAATGCACTATGTCATAAAAGTCGTCATGGATATCGTTTTATAGGTTTTAGGGGGCGCAGATTTCGAAAATGATGACTATTTTGGATTCCAAGATGGCGGCCATGCACTATGTCATAAAAGTCGTTATGGATGTCGTTTTATAGGTTTTAGGGGGCGCAGATTTCGAAAATGTTGACCATTTTGGAATCCAAAATGGCGGCCATGCAGTATGTCATAAAAGTCGTCATGGCTGTCGTTTTATAGGTTTTAGGGAGCGCAGATTTCGAAAATAATAACTATTTTGGAATCCAAGATGGCCGCCATGCACTTTGTTAAAAGTCGTCATGGATGTCGTTTTATTGGTCATGGTCATCAATTTCGAAATCTGCACACCTGTTTCAAATAAGGTATCGGTAGATGCATCCTAGTAAGTCAACAACATTTATATCTACTATCGAAATGTACTTTTGATAGTACTTATGTAGTAGTACGAAATGTAATCTGAAAGGAATCAAGTAATATATATTCCTGTACCTAATGAAGAATCGACATTGATTTCTATTACTAGTAATTGTAGTATTCGAAAAATTGATTCCTGATTCCTCAAATGGAATTGTACTTAGTAATTCGGTATTTTTAGATTACAAAGTAATCTAGGAATCGGTAATCAGATTACAAAGTAATTTCAAGTAATCGTGGAATCAGGAATCAATTACGAAATGCCCATCTCCGACTAAGTAGCACTGCATTCAATTGATCTGTTTGGCGAACCGCGAGTTCACAGTTCGGGGCGAACTACTATATGTATAGGTTTTAGGGTGTGCAGAATTCGAAAATGATGACCATTTTGGAAACCAAGATGTCTACCGTACACTTTGTCATAAAAGTCGTCATGGATGTCGATTTATAGGTATTAGGGAGTGGAGAATACGAAAATTATGACCGTTTTAGAATCTTAGATGTCTGCCGTACACGTTGGTCATGGTCATCATTTTCGAATTCTACTCTTCGTAACACCTATAAATCAACATCCATGACGGGTCATATGACAAAGTGCACGGCAGACATCTTGGAATCCAAAATGGTCATCATTTTCGAATTCTGCACTCCCTTAAACCTATAAAACGATATCCATGACGACTTTTATGACAAAGTGCACGGCAGTTATCTTGGATTCCAAACTGGTCATCACTTTCGAAATCGGCACTTCCTAAAACCTATAAAACGATATTCATGACGACTTTTATGACAAAATACGTAGCCGCCATCTTGGATTATAAAATGATCATCGTTTTCGAATTCTGCACTCCCTAAAACCTATAAATCGACATCCGTGACGACGCAAGTTATCTTTATTTTCAGATCTAACAAATTGCTACAGAATACAAAGGACAAAAAAGAAGCGAGGAGGTAATGAAACAAGCAAAAATACAGATGATTCCTCGATGCAATTGGGTGATTCTTAAATTGTGTCCAGATTTTTTTGTCATAAAAGTTTTTATTTTTCACATATTACTCTCACAAGTGCCGTGACATTTCGACCTTGTAATTTCTTAAGTACATGTTTTTGTTTATCTATGAGGATCTCACTAGAATAATATAATCAAGGTATGTTTATATTTGATGATTGAAATAGTAACGCAAAAAAAATATATTTGTGTCTTATATTCCTGCCGAAGACTTTTATTTTACCTTTTCCTTCTACACAAGTTTGGCCAAGTAATAAGAATTTAGGGCTCTTAATTTTATTTTGAATTCTACAACAGTAAAGCTACGAGGCCATGTTTGGTATCGTTTTCGTATAAATTCGCAGTACCAAATTTAGTTAAGACGAAACAGGAGCTGAGTTTTAAATATTTTAGGTAAATATACCCGTCTCGCTAACGGAAGCGGCACCTAAAAGTAGTGCGATAAGGACAAGGCGAAAAATCCTGCGTAAAAATCTCAAAAATCGAGGTTTCGTACTCCTCTGTTTCCTCCTCCAAAACTTAACCAATCGTAACCAAATTTGGAAATCTAAATGATTATGAAATTATCTGTGTCGGACCGTTTTGCTTTTTTGGCTAATTGATATCAGTTTTGAATGCCACGCCTCTCATTGCGGCATAGTCAATTAGGCCATTTTGGCCATATTTTAAGGGCTCTAGCGCCTTAAAAAACAAAAATATCAAAAAAAGCAAAACGGTCCGACACAGATATTGACAATATTAATCTGTGTTGAAAAAATCATTGCTCTAGCTTCAAAAACCACGGAGGAAAACAAGGAGTACGTTTGTATGGAGAAATGACCACTCCTGTTGGCTCTTAAGGTATCACATTGACACCATTCCGAAGTAAAAACATATAAACTTATTAAAATACTTTCTTTTAAACTCCTCTTCACGCTTAAACTGCTGAACAGTTTTAATTTAAATTTGGTACACATATATTTTGAGTCCCGAGACAGGGCATAATAAGTTATCTCAAAAATCATCCTTTAAAGGTGTGAAATGAGGTGTAGGGGGGAATTCAGAATTGACTTCTTGAAGTTAATACTGTTTTAGTTTAGGTTTGAAGTCATGTTTTTTTTATCATTTTTAACTAAATCAAAGATGTAGACCATCCCAAATTTCATATAAATCGGTTCAGCGGTTATTGATTTCCCGTACAAATTTCCACGCCACTTTTCACACCTTCAAAAGATGATTTTGGTTATAAGATCTATCCTATGTCCTGTTCCGGGACGCAAACTATTTCTATACCAAATTTCAACGAAATCGGTTCAGCGGTTAAGCGTCAAGAGGAGTTTCAAAAAAACCGGCCAAGTGCGAGTCGGACTCGCGTATTAAGGGTTCCGTACATGAAGTCCGACTCGCACTTGACTGCACATTTCTAATAGGTTTTCATGTCATCTATAGGTAAAGAACTATTTTGTGTATTCAGACGGACATACATACAGACGCACGAGTGATCCTATAAGGGTTCCGTTTTTTCCTTTTGAGGTACGGAACCCTAAAAAGATTTTTTTTTATTTTGTGGAATGGTGTCAATGTGATACCTTAAATGGATTCAGCACCCCAGATTTATACGAAAACGATACCAAACACGGCCTAGCACCTTCACTGATATAGATATATCAAGATAAAATTGAGAGCCCTAAATAAACTTTGAAGAGCGGATATCTCAAAAACTATTCAACATATCGAAAAAATTGACTAAATAAACTTGTAACAAATTAAATTAACATTCATTTTGTATAAGTGGCCATGTCGCTGAGATGCATAGTTTCCGAGATATAATCGAAAAACCGGAAAATGGGACCTTCAAAGCCCCCTCTCTCCCCCCCGCTCAAGGGCTACGGCCGGGGACTTTTGATATGTTCACCTCCTAACTTGTCAAACCGAGTTACGGAGTCAAAAATTGTGTTCCGAGCATTTCCCTCTACAACTTTTGGAGCATTCGTTGCCTGACCTAAGTAGCTTATTGCATTTCTTTAAAAACTTTTCTGTAAAATAGTGAATAGAATCAGGCGTTACTTTGCGGAAATCCATACTAATTAAAACCAAAATATTATTTTGCTAATCCGCGAAAAGATAACGTGCTAGTCAATCAGTGCTAACCCGTTATACTTACTTGCGTATTTTTACATGCAATTAATATTCCCACCCTCCCACCGCAAAAATAAATACGCAAATAAATATAACAAACCACCACCAAAAGAATAAACCTCGACACGTGTTTCGCCTCTCTACGAGGCATCCTCAGGAGTTGTTGACGGTCTGACGCCCGGCAACGGAATGACCTGTCTAGAATGGTCGGCCATATTTATACCTTGACCACTCCCCCTACCGTGCAAGTGTGAGTGAGATGGAAAAATTCGTAATAACGGCGATGACGCAACATTCAATTGTTCGTTAAGAATCATGCCCCTATTGTTGTACCTAATTATTTCCAGTTGTTCCAGAACACCCAAACGCAATCCCTTTTCGCAAACATGTAAAATATCAAAAGAATGATTCTCAGATAAAGTGTGACCTATATCTAATAAGTGCTTTGCAAAATTGGACTTCTCTGGATGGTTATGTCTATATGACGCAACATGCTCTTTATACCTAGTAGTGAAACTACGGCCCGTTTGCCCCACATACACTTTATTGCAATCGTCACAGGTAAGCTTATAAACTCCAGACTTTTTCCCATTCTCGATCTTATCTTTGCCATTGCAAAGCTTTGAGTGCAAAGTATTATTTGTCTTAAAGGCCACAGGAATGTCGTTAGACTTCAAAATTTTGTAAATTGCATCAGACAACTTGCCAACATAAGTTATGCTCGCTTTATATTTTTTAATCGGTTCAGAGGATCGTGCCGCATACAACATAGTGTTGACCATACTATTCCGCTTTTTCCTGATGATACCATCCACAACAGACTTATCGTAACCATTCGAAACTGCTAAGTGATAAATATTATTTAATTCAATCTGATAGTGTTCATCAGAAAGAGGCACAGTCAACATTCTATGCACATAACAATGAAAAGCAGCCAACTTATGCTGCCACGGATGCGTGGAAGAAGCCGGGATAACTGTATCGGTATGTGTAGGCTTACGGTAAATTTTGAACTGATGCCTGTTGTTTACTTTAGTGATTGTTAAATCTAGAAAATTCAATGAGTTGTCTTGCTCTAGTTCCTTTTTAAACTTAATTTTTGGATGCTTACCATTAATTTCAGCAATAAATGCATCCAGCAGGCCCATACTACCCGTCCAACAAATAATCAAATTATCCACGTATCTAAAATAGTATAATATATTATTGTTGCCCACAATATGCTGGTTCTCAAAATGGTCCATAAAAATATCAGCCATTAAAGGACTTAGTGGTGAACCCATAACAACACTAAACAACAACACAAAACAACACACACTCACAATCACTAAACACACACTAAAACAAACCCTAAACACTCACTAAACAACACAACCACTAAAGTAAACAACAGGCATCAGTTCAAAATTTACCGTAAGCCTACACATACCGATACAGTTATCCCGGCTTCTTCCACGCATCCGTGGCAGCATAAGTTGGCTGCTTTTCATTGTTATGTGCATAGAATGTTGACTGTGCCTCTTTCTGATGAACACTATCAGATTGAATTAAATAATATTTATCACTTAGCAGTTTCGAATGGTTACGATAAGTCTGTTGTGGATGGTATCATCAGGAAAAAGCGGAATAGTATGGTCAACACTATGTTGTATGCGGCACGATCCTCTGAACCGATTAAAAAATATAAAGCGAGCATAACTTATGTTGGCAAATTGTCTGATGCAATTTACAAAATTTTGAAGTCTAACGACATTCCTGTGGCCTTTAAGACAAATAATACTTCGCACTCAAAGCTTTGCAATGGCAAAGATAAGATCGAGAATGGGAAAAAGTCTGGAGTTTATAAGCTTACCTGTGACGATTGCAATAAAGTGTATGTGGGGCAAACGGGCCGTAGTTTCACTACTAGGTATAAAGAGCATGTTGCGTCATATAGACATAACCATCCAGAGAAGTCCAATTTTGCAAAGCACTTATTAGATACAGGTCACACTTTATCTGAGAATCATTCTTTTGATATTTTACATGTTTGCGAAAAGGGATTGCGTTTGGGTGTTCTGGAACAACTGGAAATAATTAGGTACAACAATAGGGGCATGATTCTTAACGAACAATGGAATGTTGCGTCATCGCCGTTATTACGAATTTTTCCATCTCACTCACACTTGCACGGTAGGGGGAGTGGTCAAGGTATAAATATGGCCGACCATTCTAGACAGGTCATTCCGTTGCCGGGCGTCAGACCGTCAACAACTCCTGAGGATGCCTCGTAGAGAGGCGAAACACGTGTCGAGGTTTATTCTTTTGGTGGTGGTTTGTTATATTTATTTGCGTATTTATTTTTGCGGTGGGAGGGTGGGAATATTAATTGCATGTAAAAATACGCAAGTAAGTATAACGGGTTAGCACTGATTGACTAGCACGTTATCTTTTCGCGGATTAGCAAAATAATATTTTGGTTTTAATTTTCTGTAAAAGGTTGACGGGTGTTGGGTGTCGGTTTGGTCGATTATTATCATTTGCATTGCCCATGATGACTTACTAGAATTACGAGCACACGAGACACTAATAGTAGTTTGACAAACCTTGGTTTTCAAGAGGTATTTTATATTGACATTTGCTGTCACAAATTTGCTGTCAGATTTAGTCGCAAACCGCACGCAAAGTGCACACAAATGTGTCGACACCTTGTTACGGAAAAGTGTAGACACGGCGACGACACTTTGTTTCGAAACAATTCTAGACACATTGTGTGGACTCTGTTACGACACATCTGACATTTAGTTACCACTTTGTGATTCTGCGACTGGAATGGTTATATGGGTCGGCCATGGCGACTGGCGAGAGCTATTGCAAGACCGAGAAACATGGCGTGATCTGGTGTCGGAGGCCAGGACTCATTTTGTAGTAAGTACCTAATGTTAATATCCAGAAAGGGAAATGAGGACTACCTACGTTTGTATGAAAAGGCGATTTATGGGCGGTGGTCGTCCATATTTGTCTTAAGGCGGAAATTAATCTAATAAATGTTTTTGCAACTAGGCTTATAAAAATAAATAATATTTTTTTGTTGAAACAAGTTTTAAATAAATACCTACAACATGAAAAAATACCATCTTGCCTTTTCGCAATGAGAAATTTGCGAATTCAGTTATCCAAATAACGGCTACAAACAAGAAATCCCTATCACAGTTATAAACCCTGGCAGGGCTGAATACATAATAATATCGGTATTTAACTAAACTTAAGACAAACTCTTTATTTCATTTACGCGAGCGGAGCTGCGGGCCCGTCTAGTTAATAATAAAATTGGAAACCTGTTTTTATAATGCTTCGTCAAGCGTTGGTACAGACTCCAAAATTAGGAATAAAATCATTTGTATTAGGAAATCCGTGCCTCAGGTCGGAAGTCATTGGTAGGAAAATGAAATTTCACATCATATTTATAAAATTGAAAAACCAGAACGGGATAAAAAACGAGGGAAGAAGAACGAGCGAGGTGGCGCCTAACAAATTTCTAAAAAAGTTTTTGACACGTTTCTCGAATACGACGCACGTATGATAAGAAAAAACTGTTCCAATCAATTATCTAAATATGAGAATAGAACTAGAGCATAAAAACTATCGCTTTCGATGCGTATTTAATGTACAATAAGGAAAAGAAATCTTCATTACAATCTTTATTTTACGACGATCGGCTATTTCTCGGGAACTCTCGGTTGGTTTCGTTTGGCGGTGCTACAGACTAGACCAAATTATCCGTAAGTTAAAGTAACCTAAGTTATGTTTGTCATGTTGGTATACAGTTATTTAGGAGTTTTTTTACACGAAGTAAAATAAAAGTGCTGTCAACCTCAACCTTCGACTATACCCATACGAGTGACTTATGGCATTTATGACTTATCAATCAAATTAATATTATCATATTATTAATAATTTGTATTTTGTTGTTTTAAATTTCTTTTTGAGTTATATTATTCAGAATGACTTTCATAGCTTCGGCAAACATTGTCATTCGTCCGAAGAACGGGCCGCCGAGATGGGCCAAAAATACAAAGTTGATAACATGTTGATAGCAAGTTATAACTTAGGTTAGATAAATGAAAGTGCATGATATTTTTGAGCGACCAGATGAAAATAAGCAAATGTACAGTCAGCAGTCTGCTAAATATCGTAATATACTTAACTTGGTTGCCATAGAAATAAGGATGTGTTCCGATATAGTGGCTAAATTATTGAGAGACCACAGCGGCTCGGACACTGAGAGAATGTGAGAGGATCTTGCCGAGAGCGTACTTGGGACAACGAAATGGGAGACAGCCGATGGACGTCCTAGGCCTAGGTACCGCTGAAACGACTTAGTTGCTCAAGACCTGCTCAACCTCCGCCATGCCGACTGGCGAGAGCTATTGCGTGATCTGGTGTCGGAGGCCAGGACTCACTTTGGGTCGTTGCGTCACCGTAGCCGTATCCGTAGTAAGTAATGTTAATATCCAGGAAGGGAAATGGGGACTACGTTTGTATGAAAAGGCGATTTATGGGCAGTGGTCGTCCATATTATTCTTAAAGCGGAAATTAATCTAATGAATGTTTTTGCAACTAGGCTTATAAAAATAAATAATCATTTTATGTTGAAACAAGTTGTAAATATATACCTACGTAGATGAAAAAATACAATCTTGCCTTTTATCAAATAACATCATTGTTTGAGAAATTTGCGAATTAAGTTATCCAAATAACGGCTACAATCAAATAAGAAATCCCTATCATAGATTAAACCCTGGCAGGGTTGAATACATAATAATGTCGGTATTTAAATAAACATATTTAAGACAAACTCTTTATTTCATTTACGCGAGCGGAGCTGCGGGCCCGTCTAGTCACTAATATAATTGTAAGCTTACGTGCAACACTATTGGATCGAGTATTCAAGTTAAGTCATGTCCGTGACATCATGCGGATGGGTTGTGTGGATCGCGTCCGATAACCATAGAGGTACAATAATATAGAGATGAACCGGGGCAGGGGCCAAACGACCGAACGAGATGCACTTATGGAACTTTCAGTAGAAGTAGCAGAGAAAGACGTATTATTGCTTGTCTTTGTCACAGTCTCACTTTTTGTTTGTTCCCCACCATAAATTTCCCAACTAGCAAAATAGTCGTATAAGAATTGATTTACTCAGCCTGTAATCGTATAACAGCCGAGTTACGGTTGTTGAAACACCAATATATCGTATAATAGCGGTTAACTCGACTATTTAGCAATTTTCGCTAATTAGTGCTATAATCATGTCGTATAAACGTTTATAGCACTATATTTTAGCACTTTTATTCCACCTTTTAATAAATGCTGAGTTAGCGCTACTAAATCACTTTTATTCAGCATAATTGTTCTATTAAAATCATATAACAGCTATACAATAGCTAATTATCTGAATAAGGCGCTTTAATACAACTGTTACTCAATTCTCTTCTCTGTTGCTATAAAAGCTTATTAAACGCAATCCAATAACCATTTGGCAACAATGCTGCTGTAACAGCGCGCTTATATCATAATTCGGGTAATGGGGTTCAAACCGCTGTTATAGGAGCTGAAGTGTATTTACAGGTTTTATTCAAAATGTATTCAGCTTAGAGTACTTTTAAAGAGTTTTGAACTACATTAACAGCACAAATCAGCCAGCTTGTTGTCGTTTCAATATAGTCCGGTGGCCAACTGCATGAAACCCTACCTGATAAAAAAATAGAAAAATCCTACTCTGGGTAGCTGACTTTTAGTAGCATCAACTGCTCTTGGTCGGCCGCGGCTTAATTTGGCAAATTTTGCGCAAATGGCAAAATAGTGGCATAAAAATTCATCAAAAAAAAAAACCATCGTATAATAGAATTGAGGACAGCAAAACAAAAGTGGTCAGCTACATCCTGTGTTGGCAGGTTCCTGTGTCCTACCGAATTTGTGGTACAACGTGACAGCTACAATTTACCTCATCGAAAAATAGAATGAAAAAAATTGATTGTAATACCTACATTAAATTTGTTGACGTATGTCTTGGTCGGTCTCACCTTAGCCTGACAGCTTTTGCAGTCCGTCCGCATTAAAAAAAATGTCAATGGCAGCTATCCTACCATACAAGTGACATTCTATTTTTCGATGAGGTACATTGTAGCTCACTTGGTACCACAAATTCGGTCGGACACAGGAACCAGCCAACACAGGATGTAGCTGACCACTTTTGTTTTTTGATGAATATTTGTACCACTTTTTTGCCACTTGCGCAAAATTTGCCAAGTTAAGCCACGGCCGACCAAGAGCAGTTGAAGCTGCTAAAAGTCAGCTACCTCTACAGAGTAGGATTTTTCTATTTTTTTATCAGGTAGGGTTTCATGCAGTCGGCCACCGGACTATAAATCCATAAACATGGCGACATCATGTGCTATAAGTGTAGCAGTAAACGCAGTTACTCGACTTATAGTCGAATTAATGAGATATAACAGAAACTAGATCGTGTAAGCAAATTTTTATTTATTTTAATTAATATTTTTTTATTGAAATTTAAGAAAATAGCCGGCCCATGAATATATATGAACCAGTGCCTTTGGTTTTATCAATAAAGTATTTTTCGCGCTAGGTTTTACTGTATTACGTGTACTTACAGACAGTAAAAACTTATGTACACAATCACGGTAAAAATAAATGTCATGGATGACAGCTGTAAAAAAATACTTAAGTACCTTTTTGTTTTATTAGACACGTGAAGACGATTAGGCCTCAAACTTAATACAATAATTGTAATATAATCGCTTACCCGAGATCGTTTTTAGCACATATTAGTTGAATAAAAGCATTTACTGCACTCTTACACATTTAAAATGCCGAGTAAAAGCAATTCGGCTACTTTTACGAAACATTTTTGCTGAGAAAAAGCAGTGCGGCTGCTTTTATAGAACACTTTCACTGAGTAATAGTAAATTGCTAATGTTTATAGAACAAATAGTCGAATAAAAGCACTATCGTTGCTATTAAAACACTAGAAGCGCTTGAATCCACTTTTACTCAACTCTTGCAGCATCGATTTGCTTCTTATACAGCGCTTAATCGATTTTTATAACACTTTTAGTCTGTATAAGTGCGCCTTTTTCGCGTTGAGTAAACGCTTACAGGACTTTTATTCGACTGTTTTTACACCTTTTATAGGTTACATATCAGAATACCGAAAATCGATTTACCTAATGTTGAATCACCTATGCTCGTTTCACCTATTTTTTTAAATACCTAATGACCAATTAACCTAAGCTCATAACACCTAATGAACGAATTACCTATTGCACGTTTCACCTACAATTGGTTTACCTAAGCTCAGAATACCTATGCTCGATTTACCTAAAGTTGAAACACCTAATACTCGAAATACCTAAAGCTAATATACCTAATACATGAAACACCTAATGTTGATATACCTAATGCACGAAATACCTAAACTCGGTATTCCTAATGATCGAATTGCCTAAAGTTAACATACCTACTACACGAATTACCTAAAGTCGGTATACCTAATGATCAAATTACCTAAAGTTAACATACCTAATGAACGAAATACCTAAATTCGATACACCTAATGCACGAAATACCTGAACTCGATGCACTTAGTGAACAAAATATGTACCTAAAATCAAAAATATAATTATTGTTTAGTAGAATATTATTAGGACATAAGTACTTACAACATTTGGTATAATTTTTTTAGCCAAATCATTCAATTGACTTACTATTTTTTATTATAATATAAGGTCTAGTCATTTGCCAGAGTCGAGATAGGTGCGACGACGAGCAAAGCGAGGAGGAGCGTGTTAGGTTAACTGCGACCAAACAGTGCCAAAACCGACTTTTATTTCATCGTCATGATGTTAACTTACAAAAATTAAGTTTTTGATAAGATAAGATAACTAATTTTGTATTAGACTTCAGAAATCATTCTACTACCTAAAAAGTAGCGTTTCAAAAAGTGTATTTTTAAGTTGTTATCCAAACAAACAGTTTCTACTGTAAGGTTGGGAAATCATACGATTTATTGGGTGGAGTTGCCACTCGATCATTCGGCAAAATGATATGAATTTTGTACTAGGTATATAGACTTTAGGTATTCCGTGCATTAGGCATATCGACATTAGGTAATGCGTGCAGGAAGTATATCAACTTTAGGTATTTCGTGCGATAGGTTTAACAGTTTTAGATATTTCGTCCATTAGATAAATCAAATTTAGGTACATCGTTCATTAGGTATATCAGCTTTAGGTGTATCGTCCATTAGGTATATCAGCTATAGGTGATTCGTGCATTAGGTACAATAGCTTTAGGTGAAACGTGCAGTAGGTAAAACGTGCATTAGGTATATCGTGCATTAGGTATTTCGTCCATTAGGTTATTTAAGCTTAGGTATTATAAACTTAGGTCAGTCAATGTTTAGGTAAAATGATTGATAGGTAATTTAAAAATAGGTGAATCAAGCATAGGTGATTCAATATTAGGTAAATCAGTTTTCGGTATTCTGATATGTAACCCTTTTATAGCACCAAAAAGCGAAAATAAAAACGTGCTCTCAACTTTTATAGCACATAGATTTGCTAGTTGGGTTGGTATCGTTTATGGTGGGCAACAAATAACCCGACCGAATTACGTAGATTGTTTTTGGTATGTTGTCAGGAATGTTAAAACGTGTTTTTAATATTGTCGCATTGCGTATGTTTTGTCCCTTACAGAGGCACGCGTATACCACTTCTATTAGGATGCTACCTTCTATGCCGATAACGAAATTACGGACACAAATATCTCACCTCCGATTTTTGTCACTCGCGTTTACTCAACTCCATTTAGTTGTTTAGTTTTACTTTGCTTATTATATACATATAACTATTGTATCTCTCTAATGTATAATTTACAGTTTTGCAAAATAAGAGCATTGTTGAAATAAAAACTATTGACATTAATCTTTAAAGATTAGTACGTCGACGTCGATTATCATAGCTTTAACGCATATTTTTAGCCGACTTCCAAATCTCAAAGAAGGAGGTTATCAATTCGGTTGTATGTTTTTTTTTTCTTATTATTTTTATTATTTTTTTATTTTTTATTTTTATGTTTGTTACTCCATATCTCCGTCATTACTGGACCGATTTTGAAAATTATTTTTTTGATTGTATGTATATGCATACAGATTGGTCCCGTTTTTGTCAAAACCCAGTTCTGATGATGGGATCCATAAGGAATCGAGGGAACTCCTCAAATCTTAAAGGCATACATATAGTGATTTTTGTGTTTTTATCGACAAATCATGCATATACATTCGAAAACATGACATTTGATCGAGTGGAACTGCTGATGATGATCAGAATGGAACTCTTCAACGACGCATAGTTCACGTTTGGTGATTTCTCCTCTTCGTTATGTTTGTTAAGCAAGTTAAGTTTTTAAGCCTTATTTCTGACAAGCTCGTGTTCTGCTGATGGGATCCATAAGGAATCGAGGGAACTCCTCAAATCATAAAGGCATACATATAGTGATCGTTGTGTTTTTATCAACAAATCAAGCATATACACTCATAAAGTGACATTTGAGGAAGTGTAACTGCTGATGATGACCAGAACGAAACTCTTTAACGACGCATAGCTCTCGTTTGGCGATTTTTCCTCTTCGTTATGTTTGTTAAGTAAGTTAGGTTTTTAAGCCATATTTATGTCAAGCTCAAGTTCTGAACATGGGATTCACGAGGAATCGAGGGAACTCCTCAAATCTTAAAGGCATACGTATAGAATTTTCTGTATTTTCATTATAAAATAAAGCATTAATATTAAAAACTGTCGCATTTGATGAAGTGGAACTGCTGATGATGATCAGAACAGAACTCTTGAACGACGCATAATACACGTTTGATGATTTCGAATTTCGATTTTGACTTGGACTGGGACCCGGACTCGGATCCAGATCCGGACTCGTACCCGGATCCGGTTCGGACCCGGACCTGGACTCGGACTCTGACTCGGAACTGGACTCGGACCCGGACTTGGAACCGGACTCGGACCCAGACTCGGACCTAGACTCGGACCCGGACTCGGACCCGGACTCGGACTCAGACCCGGACCTTGGCCCGGAAAACCACTATGATACCTAAATTAAATAAACCACTATGATTACCTACCATAAAATATAGGTATAAAGTATGATGATGCCAAACCCCTCCCGCTCAAACCCCCGTACTTACACCGCACCGCATGCGCCGTTAAGTGAGTTAGGTTAGGTTTGAACTGCGATCTTCACAGAATCGAACAAAAGTGGGTTAGGTTAGGTTAGAACTGCGAGCCTTACAGAAACGAAAGGCTACTAGAAAAGTGGGTGGTTTCATCTCCTTTTCTACATAGCGCACCATCTACAATAATCTTTTACCAGACCCCAGAGAAGTCGGTTTTTTTTTCTTAAAAATTATGTGTGAAATATTTTCAATACCGTTAACGTTGAAATTGACGTTTGTTAATTGTTGACATAGAAGATTGTGCTGCCAGGAAAACTGATCTCATATATGTACCAACTCTGTTAGAGTTAGACCAAGAAAAGTTTGCAGCGATTGTGATAGCCCACGCAGGGCCAGTGTTATTTATACGTCATCATTTCATAGTAGTTTGACGTTTACAATGACACTTGCCCTGCGTGGGTTATCAAAATCACTGCAAACTGACTCTAAACTGTATGGTAAGCTTTATTATGAGTTGCCATTGAAAAAATACTTTGATATTATACAAAGAGACGAAGTGGGAAATAATATCCCCTTGTACTAATAAGGGATAATTACTTTACCTACCAGTGAATAAGAAGATACCACGAAAGTTAATGCTTTGTTTCTACATTACTATCATTATCCTAATATTTATATATATGTATGGCCTTTTATTAGATCATCGCCCCTTCAATCCTGACTACTTCTACCTGTTCGTCAGGTGAGATGGGCTGACCGGTAGTGACGCCACAATTATTTAATCATTATAAGTAAAGTTAAATTGACAAGTCCAATCACATTACTTTTTATAAATGAACACACGTAAAAAAGCGACATCTAGGATGGCTCAAGGGCAACACCGGTGTGAGCGGCTCAGGGGTGTCGAGAGGTGTGCGCCGCTTTCTACCCAGTGGCTGTTAACAGCCACTGTGCCAACTCGCGTCTTATGCATATTTCACTTCCACCCCTGGAGCTTATAGCTCTAACGACTCCAGTCTGGCCGGCCGGCTAAGGCAAGCCAGAGGCAGAGAATCCTGTCCCACCCACCCTCCTTGCGGGTAACAGAACTCTCCAGGAGCACTCGGGTACGTGAGGTCGCTAATCCCCAACAGCTCGCCACAAGCTGCCCTGCGGTATTATTACTCTTATTTTTGGAAAGCCGCTAACATCGGAAGCCGGCGGTGTTGCTCGAAGCCGCTAACATATTATAAAAAACATTTTTCGCTTTTTTTTTAACTCCATAGTCCATATAATATATAGAATTTGAATACTTATAATAAATATGGTTATCGAACAAGGGAAATCATTTCTTACCAGAAATCCCCCCTTCCACTTACCCCCTTCACTTTTTTACATAATTTTCTGAATCTAGATGCCAAACTTACCTAATAAATCGACCCCAGTTTCTCATTTGCAGAAAATTGATCTGTACTATTAAGGGTTAAGACGAAACAGGAGCTGAGTTTTAAATATTTTAGGTAAATATACCCGTCTCGCTAACGGAAACGGCTCCTAAAACTAGTGCGATAAGGACAAGGCGAATAATCCTGCGTAAAAATCTCAAAAATAGAGGATTCGTACTCGATTGTTTCCTCTTCCAAAACGTAACCAAATTTGGAAATCTAAATGATTATCAAATTATCTGTGTTGGATCGTTTTGTTTTTTTGGCTAATTGATATCAGTTTTGAATACTACGCCTCTCATTGCGGCATAGTCAATGAGGCCATTTTGGCCATTTTTAAAGGGCTCTAAAGCCTTAAACAACTAGAATATCAAAAAAAAGCAAAACGGTCCGACATAAATATTGACAATATTAATCTGTGTTGAAAAAAACAACGGGTTGCACTCCGGGAGTGCCGACAGAAGTGAAAACTCAATGACTAGTCCAAAATGTCTGCAGCACTATGTATAATTGACCCATCCTCCTTTCTATTGAAAAACTTTAGTTCCGAAATTGCTGGCCAGTGAGCTTAAATTTGTAGCGTTAATTGTTTAAAATTCGAATAGAAATTGTAAAGTTAGGTACCTTGCAGCCCTCGCATCTAAATATATTTGGTCATGATATTTTGAGTTTTATTCACCAGTACTAGAGTTCACTTTTATTAGCGATTTCATCAAGATGTAGCTTTATTGAATTATATTGGAGTGATATAAAGTTAGAATATAACTGTGAGATCCTCGTATTTCAGCCCGTACAAGATTAGAACATTGAGCTTTATTGCGTAATATAAAAGTCCAGTTTTAAATAATTGACCTGTTTATGAAACGTTGTGACTAAAGTTCTTTGGTGAATAACATTGGTCGTGACACATGACGTCAGCGTTACGTTACGCGTTACGCTGAATCGAGTTTATCATTTTTTCCCCACCTAAAAAGTGCTCAGCGCCGCTAAAGAAGTTTTCACTTCAAAAATAATTCATCTAAACCAGCCTCCCAGCAAGCCAACCAAACAAAAAACCCACGGAGGAAACAGTCGAGTACGTTTGTATGGAGAAATGACCACTCCTGTTGGCTCTTAAGGGAGGCCTTTCTTGGCTTTATAAAATAAGCTAGATCCTAGTTCATCATTTTCTGTATTTTATTGAAGATCAAAATTTTGTGTATTTTGTTCAAGTTGCGGACGAAAACCACCAGTGTGATTCACCTTAACGTGTCCGCAGCGAGCTTCATCATGGCGTCGTATGCGCTGCCCTTCCAGCTGTATGCCCTCGTAACGCGATGGGAGCACATCGAAGGGTCACTGGGCTGTACCGTGTATGGATTCGTCACAATGCTGACCGGTAAGTTTTAATTTAATTCAAAGAGGGAAGTAGAAGAGTCGTAGAATGTAAGTATTGGGCCTAGAGATGGGCGGATATCGGGTATTTACCCAATCTACCCGGTATTTACCTTTTCTACCCAAATGAGTGGGTATAAATAAAAGTTGGAAACGGAGTAATAAATTGAATTGAGATAATGTAAATAACAGATTTTATGATACTCATGAAGTTCTATAAGATGTATAATATTTGTATTCAATTAGGAAATTGTCAAATGTTTAATATCTTAAAACATACATTCTACAATACGTGTGTTTGTCACTCTATTCCTCCTAAACGGCTGGAACGATTGGGATGAAATTTTGTGTGTATATTTCAATGGGTTCCTGAAGGGTTGGAAAAAACAATTGAACCCGGTAGGTGGCGCTGCTATCGGTATATAGCCAAATTCGATTTACTGAAACCGATTTGGGTGAAATTTTGTGTATATTTCAACCGGTACCTGGATTGTTTGAAAATACTATTGGCTATATATATACCGATAGCAGTGCCACCTACTGGGTCATATTGTGTTTTCAAACAATCTAGATACACACAAAATTTCATCCAAACCGGTTTCAGTAAATCAAATTTGGCCATAGGTATACCTAACGAAAAAATTACTGTATCAAACAATAAATAAAATAAAATGTAGAAATATCAAAACCAAAATATGAAAACAATTTAAAAAGTAGTAGGTACAGTCAGCAGCAGAAGTCGCTATACACTCCAGGTGCTCAAAGAGAGGTAAACGTTTAAACTGTCAAAAAGTTGTTGACTGTCATGGTAGTATTTACTTGTGAGCGCTCAATTGTGTCACAAATATCTTAACAGTCTCTATTCATTAATTTCTACACTTACAACAAGTCATTGATACCTTAGCTGTCAAAAAACTACTGGTATCTAAGCGGTCAACGTGTCAAATATATCTGAACAATATGTCAAAATAGACGTTTAAAGCATTCTAGTATGGTCGAATATTGAATGAAAAATAGCCATGTTAATTTCAGGTAAAGCGTTTTGACAATCATGGAAAGTAGTACAGTCTTGTCATCACATACATCTATCTCACGTTTTGCTCTACAACCATTTGACAGGGGCCTCTCGGTCAACTTACTGCAAACTATTTCTTTTAGCAGAATCGTCAAAACGAATGACACATAGCGAAAGCTAACTGAAGCCGAATTTAGAGCCAATTGTCAAGGCACGTTGTGGTCTCAGTAACAGGCGCTTGCTTTTCAAAGCAGAGACCGCGGGTTCAAATCTCAGTCGCACGCACCTAGAGATTACAGCTTTTTGCTTTTTTTTGGGTTTCATTTCTATTATTAATTTGTGTCTTCTGGTTTTATGTTAATTTCGCATCATATATATAAAATTGAAAAACCAGAACGGGATAAAAAACGAGGGAAGAAGCGAGATGGCGCCTTACAAATTTCTAAAAAAAGTTTTTGACACATTTCTCAAATACGACGCACGTATGATAAGAAAAAACTGTTCTAATCTATTATCTAAGTATGAGAATACAACTAGAGCATAAAAACTATCGCTTTCGATGCGTATTTAATTTACAATAAGCAAAAGATTTTTTTTTAACATTCTTCATTTTACGACTATCGGCTATTTTCGGAAACTCTCGGGTGGTTTCGTTTCGAACTTCAAATAACCAAAATTATGTTTGTTATGTTGGTATGCAGTGATTTCGGCCTTTTTTACTCGAAGTAAAATAAAAAGTGCTGTCAACCTCAACCTTTTACCTCAGTTTATGCCCATACGAGTGACATGCCATATAATGACTGATAATGACTTATCAATATCAATACTAATTTGTATTTTGTTGTTTTTATTTCTTTTTGAGTTATGTTATTCAGATTTACTTTCACAGCTTCGGCAAACAAATTCGTCCGGGGACCGGGCTGCCGAGATGGGCCAAAAATACAATTAAAGTTGATAGCAAGTTATAATGTAGGTAGATAAAATTTAAGTGCATGTTCAGATATTTTTGAGCGAAACGACCTGGTGAAAATAAGCAAACGTACAGTCAGCAGTTGGCCAAATATCGTAATATAACTCTGTTGCCATAGAAATAAGGATGTGTTCCGATATACTGGCGGAATACTGAGAGACAAAAGTGGCTAAGCTTACATTGGCTCGGACATTTAGAGAGAATGGGAGAGGATCGTGCCGTGACGAGAGCGTACTTGGGACAACGAAATGGGAGACGCCCAATTGGACGTCATAGGTACCTACCGCTGGAACGACGTAGTTGCTCGAGATCTGCTTATCCTCGGCCATGGGGACTGGCGAGAGCTATCGCAAGACCGAGACATGGTGTGTTTTGTTTTGTCTTTTCTCGGAGGCCAGGATTCACATAACCGTAGTAAGTAATGTTAGTATTCAGAAAGGGAAATGGGGAGTACGTACGTTTGTACCAAAAGGCGATTTATGGGCGGTGGTCGTCCATATTCGTCTTAAGGCGGAAATTAATCTAATGAACGTTTTTGCAATTAGGCTTATAAAAATAAATAATAATTTTATGTTGAAACGAGTTTTAAATAAATAACTACGTAGATGAAAAAGTATAATTTTGCCTTTTATCAAATCACATAATTTTTTTCAGATATTTTGCGTATTAAGTTATCCAAATAACGGGTACAAATAAGAAATCCCTATCACCGTTATGAACCCTGGCAGGGTTGACACACTCTTTATTTCATTTACGCGAGCGGAGCTGCGGGCCCGTCTAGTTAGTTTATATAATTTTTGAAGATATGTCACATGTAGCGTATGTACGACTTCTAACAGGTCTGAACACTCTGAACCCGCAGTGGGCGTTCCTTAGATTACTCCTGTGCGGAATGCTATTTGATGTTTACTGCTAGGTTATACTAACAATAAGTTCAAAGATATACAATAACTCCGTATACTCTATCCTCTCTGCTAAGTTGTAAAAACAAAATTCGTCATTCCTATGGTCAACAGTTAGCATATTACGTATATTGATGGCAGTGATGTTTTTATCGCATACATCTATAGAAGAGGAGGCATCGTTCTTGCGGATCATGAGTCCAACCAACAATTTTATTCTATTTTATTCATTTCAGACATGTCATCATGTTTCATAGTAACATTTACTGCTTAAGACCTACACAATCGATATCTAAATAGAAATAGTCTTAGTTTGATTTTTCAAAACGTTCGGGGTTCGATTCCCGAGCTGAGTACATTTTTATTAAATGTATGAATGCAGTTTTCCTTGATACTAAAATCGATGACATGGTTCCTAAGAAGAGATCGGTGTATATCTTATAGTTTCAGATTTTCCCATACTGACCGATCTAAATGAACCACCGTGTATAGTATATTTTAGTACAATAAGTCGGCTAAATAAATATATTAACATATATATGCTCTACGGTTTGGAAGAAGGCCGCATATGAGAGTTAAAATAAAAAAAACCGATCATTCTCGTAGAACCTACTTATTTATTGTCTAAGTTTGACACTTGACGATAAAATACTTCTTTAAGAAAGGAGGTGTCAATTCGTAGCTGCTACAGTATTTCTTTAAAAGTTAAATAGATCATATGTTGATGCTTAGTTACCATTGAAATGCTGCCAAAAAAACTGCTTAGCAACTGGTGGCACCCTGGCTGCTGACGTACGTGATTGGCGGTGCGTGTAGGTATTAATGACAGCAGCTTGAATTTGAGTGCTTAGTTACCACTGACTTTCTAACCGTTATTGTCATTGTGATTCTGATTAAATAAGGGTGTATGTGTTAAAGGAAAACTCAGAAGTTAAGATATATGTGACGAACTGAAAGCCTACGTGAAAATGACAACTTAGATGTCCTTATTTTTGTGACGATTGAAGTGTATATATTTTCTTGGACACCTTGCCCGCTCAGGCATCTGCTGCTGACTGTAGGTATAAAATAAAATAAAATTTAACGAAAAAAAATTAAATATGTATATATATACCTACGTAAAATAGTTATACACAAATTAACAAAGAAATGTAAATAATACGGTATAAAATAGCTTAATTAAATTAACATTCCTAATAGAGATGTACCGGATATTCGGTTAGTATCCGGTATCCGGCCTATTCGGTTGTTATTTTAACATCCGGCCGGATACCGGGTATTGATCTACTAATCGGCCGGATACCGAATATTGACCAACTATCCGGCCGGATACCGGATAGTAACTTTGCTGGATTTCGGAGTAAACAAATTGGATTTAAGAAACGGTCACGGTCGTAATCGAACACGTTTATTATTAAAAAAAAATCAACATTCTACTCTTTTGCACGCGCACTCATTTCATACCTGTAAATGAGTCCGCGTGAACGTTAACTACGAAATAGGTCGAAACCTGCACAATGCGCACCTAAAAACCGAAAAGTAGGTATAGTTCCACCGGCCGAATATTCGGATGGTCAGGCCGAACATCCGGTATCCGGTATCCGGCCAACCAACTATCCGTTGCATCTCTAATTCCTACACCACAAATCAGTGAACAAAATGCACTCGTCGAAAAAATATACATTAATTGTGTACAAAAAAAGTTGTGTGACTGTGATTTGTATACTTTATTTTAACTTATTTTCATATTTATACGATAAAAATATTGATATATCTTAGTTATATAATGAATTTCTTCAATTAAACGAACAAATTTTAAATACCCAACAATTTGGGTAGATACGGGTAAATATCGGGTAGATTGGGTAGTTTTGGGTATTTTCCCGGTATTTACCCGCCGGCGCCCATCTCTAATTGGGCCCCATACATTCCACGACTCTTTTATTCTCTCTATTCTCCTTTGCTCGACTTAGTATGGAGGTTTGGTCCCATCCGGCAGAAAGCACAAATCTTGGCATACATAAATAGCTTTAACGTTAATAACTCATAACAATAATAATAACAAATCGTAAAAAAGTTTCACCTGGATAGTGGGTTCGTAAGCACACAATATTTTTTTTAGTTTACTGTGAAAGTTACAATAAAAATATCTAGTAGAAGTATATTCTCGAATATATTTTCTAAAATATTGTCTTTGGATTTTTGTTAAGACTTATAGTTTTATAAATTAGGCTTACTTTCTTTCGAAAGTTTGTACAAAAAAACCGGTCAAGTGCGAGTCGGACTCGCGTTCCAAGGGTTCTGTACAGACCGGCCGCAACAATGAAGTGGTCCTCTCTCCTCGATGTGCACCTGGGATGGCCAGATCCAGGTTACTGAGCAAGCCTTCCAGTCCATGTGAACTTTTGATAGACTCTGGAGACAGCAGACTGACTTAAATTCAGCTGTTCAGCAACTTCACACTCTAAAAAATGAAGACCAACTAAGAGCAGTTTTCTCTTAGTTGACGTTAAGTTAATTACAACAATAACGATCTTATACCTATAAATCAAAGAAAGCTGCTTACTTAAAACAATAAGTGTATCTGTGATTGAACTAATAAAGTAGGTATGTTATTAATCCTAACAATTGTATACTTTGCATCTATTATTAACTTGTTGGCATAATTATGTAACGTAGGTTAATTCAATCCTTAACAAATTAATTAAAACAGATAAATATGTTAATAGTTATGAACATTTTAATAGTTTATTTGATATTTTGTCTTTGTTGATTTACATAAGATTTGGTAGTTCAATCAACTAAACATATAATATTTAGAACAACGAAGATAAAACATTCAATCCCATTATGATCAAATTATTGTATTAATTACGAAAGTAATATTCCATTCTACTAAGAATTATTTGTTAAATCGATTTTCTTAATAATTAAATTAAATAATCGGTTAATCCGATCAATCAAGACATAAGTGGGGGGAGCGCCTGTACACCCGCTCTCCGCCCCGCCCGCGCCCCTCTCGCGGCGTGTGCTACCGTGCGAGCGAGCAGTCAGTCTCAGTAGCATGCAGTTGCGTTAAGCTCATTCAATTACTTATTCCTCTGGAAAAACCTGGTGTGTACAAAGTTGAGTGCAGTTGTGGTAGTTCGTACATTGGGCAGACCAAACGCACTATTGCCTGCAGAATTAAAGAAACTTCGCTGCGGTCATTGATATAGAATAAGAACTGGATACCCAATCAGCCGCAAAAAATGGCCCCGCAAAAGTAACGTTAAAACAGATCACGCGTTACTTTTTCGTTTAGTCTTGTATGGACCGCTCAAATGTGAAGTTGTCAACAATGTCGTAAAATGGTCGTAAAAATATGCAAAAACAACAATGATAAAACGAGGAAAAAGCATGGAATGTATTTCTTTCGGTTAGTTCTTTGGATAGCATTACATAATTTATGTAATCTGGTGGTAATTTCATGATTTTGAATAAATTATTTTGTTAGTACCAAAGAAGGGATGTGAAGGAACAAAAATCTAATGAGTCGATGTGAGGCCAATACTTTTTTATTTTTATATGGAATTCGTAAGATATAATATTATGTTTAAATTCAAGATTTCCAAGAAAACCTATGCGACGTGCAGAGTGGACTGCTATTATAGCAAGAGATAGGGGTGATGCAGTTTTAAACAAGGCAAAACGGCACTTGTGTGTTCGGCGCATTTCCCTGTTTCCGACATATACACGACCAATAAGGGCTTACATCGACTAACTGTAAATGTTAAACCTGTCTGAACACAGTGACAACCACAGGATTTTTTTGATAAAGACCATAACCAATCAGTACCAGTAGCGACCTGAATGTCCCCGTGCACTATATTGCAAAGAACGAAAGTGCGAAGAGTATTATGTAGATCTAAAATACACAGTTATTTAATAAGTTGAATTTATTTCAAGGAAAATATAATAAATTTATAAATTTATTTTATGATAACTTACACGGGTTGTTACCATGAATTAATTTTATTTGAACTCCCGATCAAATTAAATTTGTTTCATTTATTACTTCGGTTTTTCTGTACAGTAATACCTATTAAAATGTACCAAAGGGACTCCATTCGTTCATTATTCTCGTTTGACGTTGTTTGACGTAAATACAAAGGTGAAGTTACGTTTAGTGCCATCGGACTTAAAGTTTTAACAGTGTTGGTAATAATGTTTACAAATTTGACACTTAATGCTTACGACAGTAAGTTCTTTTCCGTACAAAACATTTATCTTGACTCAAAATTTACGTAAGCGTTTTTATCATCAATGCAAATTTGCAGCTAATGTCATTCTGATCCACATTTTGTTGACATTTTTGTTCCGCTCTGTGTGTCTATTTCTAATATTAAGTCAGTGGCTGCGGTCAAGAACAATGACGCTCGCAAGTCAGCCCATTGCCCAGCGTCTCCTTGAGTCGGGTACAATAATCACTGGATCGAGTTGCATAGTCCCAAGGTCATTTCGACACCATATATACCAAGATTGGTAAGAGAAGCCATTGAAATTCACAAATACAAAAATTTCAATCGTGAAGATCGGGTTTTAAACTGTCAAATGTGTGGAATCCTGTGATTTGTTTGTCTAAAAATAACCAGTGACATCCGAATCAAACTCGCGTAGTGACACTGTGAGTGTAGTGTACTTTGAAAATGTTTAAATGATTAAATAACATCTTATTATAATATTTTTTTGTTTTATTCATTTACCCCCTTTTCATAAAACTTTACGGGCCTGATTTAGTTTAATTATGTTTTATCCCTTTCTTTGTTGTTATATTTTATTAACTACATACTTATTCGTTTAAATTTGATAAATTTCCTTTGTGCTAGTTTTTATACGCGCCGTGTTGAATAAATGCTGGTCCTCGTACTCGTATTATACTCAAGGCATTAGTCTTAAATACTAAGTAGGTAATACAGATTACAGATTTATTTCAGATCTTTTTGAGGATAGGCCTAGACCGGTATGGCGTCACATTTCACAAGCACGCCTCCTCCCGTGTTTGTAAAGCTAAACCGGTCTAGGCCGATCGCCAAAAAGATCTGAAATAAATGTATATCTTAGTATTTAAGACTAATGTCTTGAGTATAATAACGAGGACCATCAGCATTATACAGCACGGCGCGTATAAAAACTAGAGATCTGAAAGAAATGTATTAGCATGTATTAGTAAATGAGACAAAGTCATAGTAAAATTGAACAAGAATGGTATTGTACTAAACAAGCTTCATAGTTGAAATGATTAAACAATTAAGATTCAAATTGAACAATATCTTAGTTCAGGCTAATAAAATGCATAAGTCGGTGTAATCATGTTCTTAGTTGATCTTATTTGGGTCAAATATTTAATACAGTAATTCTTCATGTTAACATTGATTTACTTCTTAGTTAAACTAACTTGTTTGTTTTAGTTGGTACAGTTACGTATCATGATAATAATTATCAAGCCCTTAGTTGATCTTACTAGGATCAATTAGTTAGTATAATTATTTTTCATGTAAATATTGAACAAGATCTTAATTGGTTCAGTTACATAACAATAGTAATAGCAATCAGAATGACCTTGTTTGATGTGTCTAAGTTCTTGTTAGGCTCGTATGGAATCAAGATGCTTGATTACGACTATCAAGATATTGATTGGGCCAACCAAATTTTTTTTAGAGTGCACGCTGCTTAACGGCTCGGCCAAGACATCGAGCGACTTGCGACGGCGGGAGCGGTAACCATAGGTTGGAGCGAAAGGTCCGATCGCTGTGTCACGCTCCAACCTATGGTTATCGCTCCCGCCGTCGCAAGTCGCTCGATGTCGTGGCCGAGCGATAAGGCCCTGATTCAGCAAGAAGATGACTTGGCTGGCTTCAGTTTCTGTGGTGTCCAGTTTATCCAGGTGATTCCAGTGATTAATTGCGTGAGATGTGCACAGATCAACTTCTGATAAGCGACTGATAAGAAATAACCGGTTAATCGGTTTTTATGGCTCTCAAACGGGCTCAACTCGTGTGTAATCAAAGCAGGTAAAATCAAATTTTCTTCAATAATAACAATTATCTGAAAATTACCTAACCGATTTTATGGGTTATTAATATTTTTGATAGCATAATGAATAAACAAAAACACGACTAAAACTAAAAAACCGGCCAAGTGTGAGTCGGACTCGCGTTCCAAGGGTTCCGTACATTACTCAATTTTTAACAATGTATTTTTTATATGTGAAACGCGAGTGAATTGCCTTTAAATAACCCGTAGGGGTCGGATCAAAAACTAAGTAATTAGTCCGACTCACGCTGGACTGCATATTTCTAATAGGTTTTCCTGTCATTTATGAGTAAAGACCTATTTTATGTATTATTTTCAAAATTTTAGACCCAGTAATTTCGGAGATACAGGAGGAGGAGTTGTCATTTTTTGCCTATTTTCTTGAATTACTTCTAAACTGTTAATTTTAAAATTATACAAAAAATATACTTGAGATTTTTATAAAGAGCTCTTTCATTTGATATATAACACGATATAAGGTAAATGCAGGCATTAACGCCCCCCTTAAGGCAATTTTAGAATCGATCATAGTTTTTAAGTATATAGGTTGCCATCTAATATACTTTTCCATTTTTATATGCTAATATTAGGTTTATAAAAGGTAATTACTAAGTTACCTGGCTACTATAGACAAATTATTACCAATTTTCATGGTATATTAGTTTCACAAATTTAGCACATAGGTTTTAATTATTTAAAAAAATAATGAGTTTGTTTCATTGTGTGCTGGTACTACTGGTGTTCAGTGAACATCATGTTTCATTGTATACTACATAAAAATGTTTCATTGTGAGACTAGGGGGTGTTTTTTTTAATCAATTAATAAAAACTGCACCAAAGAGTGAAAGAAATTTAAAAATATTTAGCTCCAAATAAACTTTAATACACATAGAACATAACAAAAACTTAAAAAACGCCAAACTCGAGTCTATATCTTGGTAAAAAATTGCGAAACTTAAATGAAAAAATTTACTTTTGTTGCACGAATTCACAATAATGCTCGTAGCAGCGTGCTCCTTCTACGAGGCGCGCTCGTGTTTTGGGGAGGTGCTGGGGGTCCCTGAGCCTGCCCTTGCTTGACAGACGGCACTAGCTGGTAACACCTAGTTTCCGATTGTTTCAATGTAGAACAACTGACTGATATAGTTAAATACTTACTTGTTAGTGGACAGGCAGCGAATAGGTAACGGCAGGTAATGGTGTGAGAGGTGGGGTTAAGTTTAAGCGTTTCGTTTCAATGAAACGTTAGGGTGAACCCTCCAGTGAATGAACACTTAAGCAATTTTCCAATTTATTTGCTATTTAATTAATCCTCATTTAATAAGCAAGAAAGTGATTTCTGGGATTTTTTATTACTGTCGTAGTTTTTGAGTTATAGAAGAATTTATCAAAACATACCTAAAAACCTAATGAATGTAATCAAATTAATTTTATTCACCAATAAGACAGGAATATGTTAAAATCATGAATAAGAAAAGAAAATCAATCTTTGAAACAAGAAACAACGTGCAAGTTTTGACGACCGGTCTGGCCTAGTGGGTAGTGACCCTGCCTATGAAGCCGATGGTCCCGGGTTCGAATCCTGGTAAGGGCATTTATTTGTATGATGATAAAGATATTTGTTCCTGAGTCATGGTTGTTTTCTATATATTTAAGTATTTATATATTATATATATCGTTGTCAGAGTACCCACAACACAAGCTTTCTTGAGCTTACCGTGGGGCTTAGTCAATTTGTGTAAAAATGTCCTATAATATTTATTTATTTATTTATTTATTATTGGAGGTCTTACCCTATACCCTACTTATCTGTTATTCAAACTCGTTCCAGGTGTAGCTGAGATGTTCGCCATCATGCTTCTGGGCATTATAATCTGGCAAGAAACATGCAGGTCCCCCTTCAGGACAGAACTAACAGGGCGACAAGCCACCGTTGCCATTTGGGCCCTGGCATTTTCAGTTACACTGCCAGCGTTCTTCGTGGGGCCCGGCTTTGACGTAGAAACGTCAAATATAAGGTAAGAAAACCCACCAATGGAATTGTCATATAGATCAGTGCCGTTTCGAGATTGATGGATATATGTATTAAATATTTATTCTTACCTATTTCTAAATAAAACTATAAGTTTGACAAACATACTCGTAATACCTGCTACGTTCACATTTTCTTCCATCAATCGAATTACTCGTGGGAATTACTCTCTTAGTATTTAATAATTATTATTCAAATAATTATTTATTGCTTGTAGGTAAATAAAAAAAAAGATTATTTATTTTTACGAGATTTTACAAAATCTCTCCAAATATACATACCTACATATACATATATGGGGGTTTTAGGGGGCAAAAAATCAATCTAGCTAGGTTAGCTTATCTCTGGGAAAACGCGCATTTTTGAGTTTGTAGGTATATGTTTTCCCCAGATATTGTAATATATATGGAGTAAAATTATTAAGTAGTTATTTTTGTTCACAGCTGCTCGGTCCGGTGGCGGGACCAGAGCAGCTATACAACTGTTTATATAGTAGCATTGATGGTTTCTGCCTATGTGACCCCAGGAGCTATCATATGTTGGGCATACAACGGCATCTACAGGGTCGCAAGAGCGGTAAGTACCTACACATTTTTATATTGTGCGTGGTTTTTTAAATTGTCTTTCATAGATAAATTAAATTTATAGTTTTAGTTTTTATTTGTGTTAATTGTAATTTGTATCTACCCTAATATATAATATGCAATAAGACAAAAAATATAGGTACAGTAAGCTCAATCTCATCAAAAACATTACATGTAAAAAGGTGCAAGTCTCGCAACGCTTTTACTACAAAAAAGTTTTGAGATGTAATGTGAAACCAAGTCGGTTATTTTAATCAGTGCCAGGGGGTGTTAAAACCGTATCAATAAGATATCTTTAATTTGTAATACTTATAATGACTTGGCCATCGCACGGCTGCATAATGACAAAAGGATCATCGTCACCTATTAAAAATAATTGTAATTGAACATAACGCTAGCGCTCATTGCAGTTTGAGCATTACACATATTTACGAGTACGGTACGAATAAAGCATTATGTGCGATTGCCAAGTCATTATATGTATTACAAATTAAAGATATCTTATTGATACGCTTTTAACACCCCCTGGCACTGATTAAAATAACCGACTTGGTTTCACATTACATCTCAAAACTTTTTTGTAGTAAAAGCGTTGCGAGACTTGCTACTTTTTACATGTAATGTTTTTGATGGGATCTCATCTCTTTTTGTAGGCAGTCCTTCTTTTCGGATACTCATACCCATACTATGTATACGCATATCATAACTAAACATATCTTCATTCATACTCACATCGTACATCGTAGTGTACCTTTACTTTACCTACTATTTGTAGGAACTGCAACAGTAACCCATATATCATATATTTATATGGGATTACAAACTTACTTATGCAGTTCTTAGATCTTTAAAACGTGACTGATATTGCAATATTTTTAGGTTTTCCCTTTATGTGGCCATTAAACCCTAACTCTGTACCAAATTTCAGCTCTCTGAGTTTATGGGAAGTACTAGTTCTATTCTGATGATCATGAGTGAGTGAGTGAGTGAGTGTCATAAACGCGAAACTTTGCTTTCGCTTTACTTCGGAATTAAATGACCTACAGACTTGAAATTTTGGATTTTAAGTATGTGATTATAGCTTACTGAATGACCAAAATTTCTGCGTTTTGGTCTTATCCAGAGGTTCTCAAATAGGGGCCTGAAAATGCGGCGAAATGGTTCCAGTAAAGGATGGTACGGCAGTGTTTGCTTCGCGCTCGACTTGGCGGGGGCACTGCCGTGCCCCCAGATAAGGCTTGTGTTGTAGTTTTGGTTGTAGGTACAAGACTACGCGACCATAAATTAAAATTTGATTAACCTTTTCGACGCCGTGTCAAACACAAAAGCTGTCACTCGGACGCCACGTCACCGATGTGTCAAAACTGAAATTGAACTTTATGCACGTAAGTCTATGTTGCTCTGTGGTCTGTGACCGATTAATCAGTTTTTGGCGTTGAACCTGCGGTGCGGATATATCGGTCATTGGCGTCCAAAAGTTTAAAAAGTATAACAAAATCATTAAAATGAAATATTTTTATATCAGTGACTCTGTCACTACTTTTTAGGGTTCCGTACCCAAAGGGTAAAACGGGACACTATTACTAAGACTTCGCTGTCCGTCCGTCCGTCCGTCTGTCCGTCCGTCCGTCCGTCTGTCACCAGGCTGTATCTCACGAACCGTGATAGCTAAACAGTTGAAATTTTCACAGATGATGTATTTCTGTTGCCGCTATAACAACAAATACTAAAAACAGAATGAAATAAAGATTTAAGTGGGGCTCCCATACAACAAACGTGATTTTTGACCGAAGTTAAGCAACGTCGGGCGGGGTCAGTACTTGAATGGGTGACCGTTTTTTATTTTGCCGTTTTTTGCATTATGGTACGGAACCCTTTGTGCGCGAGCCCGACTTGCACTTGCCCGGTTTTTAAATTGACACAATCATGTCATTATTTTATTTATTAAATACAGCAACTAAATATCATTCCGGGTAACCTAATACAGTCCTACATACAATAGTGCCTTAAATTAAATAATCCTTATAACTCAATAATTTTAATTTAAAATTCAATACTATGTACGATAATAGCGTTACCGGTAAAATTTAGAATAAAAAAAACCGGCCAAGTGCGAGTCGGACTCGCGTTCCAAGGGTTCCGTACATTACCCAACTTTTAACAATGTATTTTCACTTGACATCATTTGAAATCACTTTATTGCCAAAACATGATAGAAAAAACAATAGGAAGACAAACAATATATAAATTCTATGTTAAGTATGTACTAACTTATTCTAGGTTAAGTACTAACTTATTGTCTACTCTACATATACATAGGTAATTACATTTAGCATGACATGTTGGCCGTGGGTATAGGTAAAATTTTTTGAACTGATCTTGTTTACTTACCTGTACTAACAATGGCATTGTTCTATTACAATCCTATTATCTGCTTTTGTTCTCGTAGGCGCCAACCAATTTACTTACAAAATAAGTTAGAAGTACATTGCATGTATATTGAATTCTAAGCCTTATTTCTTGTTGAATGGGGTTAAAATGGTCTAAAAAGATAATATCATATTCAATCTTTTGGAAAGTCACATGCACCTTAGCCACGACAGGGACGTATTCTGGTGTTAAATAAAATATGTAGAAAGATAAAAATGTATAATTATTATACATATTAGTTAATGTCCACTTGCACTCGCATTGACCCACGGTCGCCACATAATTATTATCAAGTCCAGTAAAACTTAGCCAGGGTCGTTAAAATCACAAGGTACAAAATCCAATCGAAAGCAGGGAATCTCCGGTAAAACTTAACCAAGTTGCGTAAAAGATCAGTAGGAATTGAATAAGAACACATGTACTGAACGAGCGAAAGCCAGTTAGACACTAAGATTTAAAACTACAATCATATCATAATGTGTCCCACAATTTGATAACAGGCCAGGTATTTTTTTTTTATTGGTGTCTCGCTCGCTCTTTTATTACAATTGTAGTTAGGTATAGGTCAGAAAAAATTACCACTAAATAACATTCCGACATAAACAGATAAACCACGTGCTTATCAATTGCAACAATGCGAGTACGACCCTGGCGGCACATCTGTTATCTCTAAATGCAAAACGTGTGAATGTTATTCTTACCTTCAAAGCATTTTTATCCTTATGGTAAGACTATAGAGCCGAAAATATAATGGAATTTTATGGTATCTCATAGCTGTTTTTCTACTGAGTGTGTTCTTTTTGAGTGTCGATGGTTGTTAAATGCAAAAAAAGTTAGGTTAGCCATTATTTTGTTAGTGTATTTTGTAGTCTATTATTTAAAGAAATAGAGTCGTTAATCTATACTAACATTTCAAGGCGGTTATAATCTGCTTTTACTACGAGGTGATTATCCTAATTTGTGGTTTACCACTCAATGGTATTGTATTCTTGAGACTCTTTGAGTAAACTAGATCAGATCGTTTGATTCACACTATACCAAGCTCAGCATGTGCTAGACTGGCGTCCAGCGCTGGTTTTCAGTTTGGCCCCTTTTTGTTGGAGGTCTGAGAGGAATGTTGATCTTTTCTGCGCCGTTAAGCACTCTATTAATATTGACATCCATTTTTATTGACATCCATATTTTTTTTAGATTCCTCACGTCGTGGGCTATCAGAATATACCCCATGTACGTCAGCGGTTTTTTCGTAGTTTTCGAGTTATGACTTTTGTTCAGAAATTCCGGGATGAAGCAATTAATTAAAAAAAAACAACGGGTTGCACTCCGGGAGTGCCGACAGAAGTGAAAACTCAATGACTAGTCCAAAATGTCTGCAGCACTATGTATAATTGACCCATCCTCCTTTCTTTTTTTTTTTTTTATTTCTTTTTTTTATTGAAAATTTAACAGAAAAAATACAATATTTAGTACCTTAATCTAATGTTTCGCCAAACTGTGAGACAGTTTGTTGGCGGTGTATTGAAAAACTTTAGTTCCGAAATTGCTGGCCAGTGAGTTTGTGCAATTGCAATGTTTAAAATTCGAATAGAAATTGTAAAGTTACCTTGCAGACCTCGCATCTAAATATATTTGGTCATGATATTTTGAGTTTTATTCACCAGTACTAGAGTTCACTTTTATTGCCGATTTCATCAAGATGAGACTTTATTGAATTATTGAATTATATTGGAGTGATATAAAGTTAGAATGTAACTGTGATCCTCGTATTTTAGCCCGTACAAGATTAGAACATTGAGCTTTATTGCTTAACATAAAAGTCCAGTTTTAAATAATTTACCAGTACGGTTACCATCAGTTTGTCACTGACATAAACGCCGTCGAGAACGTAATTTACTTTCTATACATCCCGTTTGCACTAATATGCGAGTGCGAGCGAGATGTATAGAAAGTAAATTACGTTCTCGACGGTGTTTATGTCAGTGACAAACTGATGGTAACCGTACTGATCATGATACGCTATGACTAAAGTTCTTTGGTGAATAACATTGTCCGTGACACATGACGTCAGCGTTACGTTACGTTACGTTACGCGTTACGCTGAATCGTTTGCAGACATTTCCGGCTAATACAAAATTAATAGAATTGATGTATGTTCCAGGGGCGGAATCGCGGCCACACGATGGTCATGTCTGTCCTCATTACCATCACATACTTTATGGCGTGGACACCGTACGCAGCGATTAGTTTTACGGAACACTTCTTCCCTCAACTCCAAGTAAGTTTCACAAACATTTTTAAGCTACAATAGTATTCTTCAATTACATTTAATTTCAGTCATATTTGACCGAAGCGTAGGTTAAAGGTCCATGTTTTGACTCGGGCATTTTGCTTTTGTATGTCCGGATGTTCTCCTCTACAGGTCACAATTAAAAAATGGCATAGATGTGATACCTCGCGCCTAAACAAATAGTCGTATCGATAACATAAGGGTTTTTTTGGGACATGTTTGTATACAGAGTACCTAAATGGCAAAAAATGCAAAAAAATGTATCGCTGGTGTAGGCGGTAATTTAAAATATTTATTTTTTACTCGAGAATTATTTATTATTAATATCACAAGAAGGGGTTTAAAGGTCCGATTTATTATCGTAAATAACTCTTAAACTGGCTCATAGCAAAAAATGTTCTGGTATATAAGTAATCTACATAAAATTGCCTACAAGAAAGATTCCGTACACTTTTTCGCTAGGATCAATAGTAAAAAAGATAAAAAAGCCGGAAAGTTAGTTATAATCAATTTTATGCTCCCTTTTTTTACTTTTTCGTAAATAACTTTTATACGGTGGCCCATAACAAAAAAAATATTCATAAACATAAATAATCTACATAAAATTTTATACAAAAATGATTATAAACACTTTTCCGCTAGGATCAGTGTTTAAAAAGATATTGAAGGGGGAACCTTAAGGGGCCGGTATATGACGTTTTCGATTTAGACCTCACTTTGTAACCATAATTTGTTCAATAAATGTTTAATAATTGCATTAAATTACACGTATTTTTTTTCACGAAAAGAAACCGTGTACCGACTCTTCATGCCATTATATTTTTAATTTACTGTTATTCTCTACAAATCGACACTAAAAGTATCAAAAAATCTGAATATGGAGTTCCGTTTGAGACAGAAGCAAAACTATTTTGTCTTTGACAGTAATTGAATTATAGTGCGATTTTGAAAGATAGATAATTCAGCTACCAATTTATTATCGATTTATATTTTTACTCACAAAGACAACACAGAAATTCAATCTCAAATGTAAACTTTCGAACAATTTCCATACATTGACGACATCACTCAAAATTCTTCTTCAAGTCAGATGCCCGTTGGGGCTACACCGGAGTACACGTGTTGAGCACACTTCTTCAAATGCATGGTCTAATAAAACATGGTCTTCTATTCCCAGAGTGACACGGGCCTACGTCACAATAACATTGCCACTTTATTTCAACATAACATGTTACATGGGTACATTATACCTATGGTTAATAAGTTAAAATATTTCTTTATAATTTTATAATTTTCATTTATATGTTTTTTATCTTAAATTTTACAATAACACGTCATTTTTAATTATTCGTTAGCAATATCTTCCGATTTACGAAAGAAATTTCAGACGTTCGGGTAATTCTGTTTACATTACTGGCAACACAGGATAGCGCTGTCACATTTGACAATTCGGATCTAGATAACTTCATGCCCTGACCGTCGTCCTTGTGGAACGCGTGTTAATTGTTATTTCCTTCTCGCTCAGTGTCAGCAGTCGCAGTGTTTTCCAAATTTTTCACGTCGTAAGCTTGGTAATTAACGTGTAACTCTGAATTAGTTTTTCAAACGTTTGTCTTGTATAGATAAATAAAGTTTAATTTAATACATTAGATTTGTTTTACTTTACTTATGTTTCTACATGAATAACTTAAAATTAATGCCGTTAAAATAATTTTCACCGTTGGTTAAAATTCTCCCACATTTTAAAGTTTGAGAACCTGTAAACAGCATGATGACGTAGGCCCGTGTCAGTTAGGTCATACGCGAATCTCGGAATAGAGTACCAGGCGGAGTATATTATTATACCATGTTCAAATGAAAATTACAGCTTGATTTGCTTGCTTTTGACAATTATATTGACATTAAATCATATACGCACACGAGAAAGCATACCAGTAGATAAATTGTATTTCAATAAAATAGGGTTCATAAATATCAGCTCGCGTCTCATTTAAATTTGATTTGCTGTTATTTACGGGTCACAATGGTTTAAAACCGCAGTAAACTATCTTAAAACAATACGATTACAGTTGAATTTAAGTATTATGTTCCTTCAAAACTCGCTTAAAATGAAAAAAGTTTAAAGACTCATTTTTACTGATTGGGATCAATTTTTATTATGCTGGTATCATTTTGCGTCATTTTAAAAACGTATTTGACTTCTGTACGTCAATGAATTTTGATGACAATTGTAATCTTGTATTATATTATAGAACTTTTATCTTAAAATATTGCCTATTAACAGGAAGAGTTATGTAATTCGTATAAGCAATACCTGAAAGTCTTGTACCTAGATCTGTAATACCATGGATTGCGACGAATAAATGATTATTATTATGCCGTTCGTTCCGTCTATATGTAAAATGCGTGTACGTGCTGTTCTCTGAAAATCTTCAAGAAAAAAATAACGGCACCAGCACTAAGTACTAGCGAGTTTTTGCGGCTTTGGAGACCGAGATGAAGCTTACAGGCAAATAGCGCTATGGCCTGGTTATTGTTATGATACCTATGAATCGAATGTTTTATAAATTTACTATAAAAAGCAATGTTTTATTTCGATTAGGTCTACGTTTTGTGCATATTGCATATCTGAAGTATTTTCGTACTAAACTTGAAACTTTCGTTGAAACTAGGGCTTGCTATTAGAATATTCGAATTTGTCGAATATTCGACCTGTTTTGATATTCGAATATTCGGCCGCTCAGGTTTCGAATATTCGAATATTTTTTATTACTATAAAAAATCTATTTCATCCGCTGTAGTTACAGTTTCTCTGTGTTTTCCGGGTATTTACAGTGAACGAGGAACGGTAGGGACCCAAATACGAAAGAAATAATATTTTTACTGTATTTCTCTCGATAGACTTCGTGAATACAGTGAAACTTAACTCAATTTGAAAGAAAACGAAATCAAAAAGTATGTTATTTTTACGGTGCGTAAGTTTTAAGTTAAAGGGTCATTCTGTTTATTTTGAAGACTAAACCTTGCCCGCACTTATCGCAATTCTCAAATTTGATCATACCAAACCTGCCCAACTAGTTAATCTAACTATGCACCTTTAGCTGACGAATAGTCCACCCAGTAGTCAACTAACTTTTTCCCTTAAATATTCCAATATTAGATAATTAAGTCGACCATTAGGAATAAAAACTTGCCAAAACAAATAAAGTCAATAAAGATTCAAAATACAATGGAATTAAAGGCCCTTTTACAGGCCTACAAAAAAAATATCTTACATACCTAGGTGTTTGGATGGTTAAAGTTATATTATTTCACGCAACGACGCATTTATAATAAAAGTTTTATCTAGAAATATTGAATACGTCTTATTTTGGCGTTTTACTTGTTTTTATAAATGTGGGCATTTCATAGTAGAATGATAAAATCTAGTTAATTAAGTGGATTTCTGCAAAATATCTTTAGTTTTAGCAATATGTAAAAAAAAGCTTTTGAATAAAACGATAATAAACCGATTTCTCGTTCTTTTTCTTATTTTTTATAATATTCGAATAATTATTCGAATATTCGAATATGTCGTCAGAAAAAGTCGAATATTCGAATACCTGAAAGTTTCGAATATTTGCAATCCCTAGTTGAAACTAAATAAAATAATATTCCAAATGTACAGTTACCTGCAATTTATGTTACACAACGAAGGCCGCAAAAATATCAGACACGATCTTATTTGTAGAACCATAAGAGCATGTCACATATTTTTGCGGCCTTCGAAGAGTAGGTACCGTCATTATCACCAACTTTGCCCGCTTTTTTTTTTAAACACGAATTTCTCAGAAAAAAATCACATCATATGACTTTTTTTTGCTCAGCACGTCCATTGTGACCAAACGCATCAGTTTATTTGAAGAAAAAATTTTTTTATCGTGTTTTTACCCATTTTTTTGCGATTTAGAGGGCAGGCAAAGATATCTGGGGTTTTCGCCAACATTGCCCACGTCAATTTGGTATTCAAATACAGCTCGTATGATGATGATGTCTAAGGATCACTTGAGGTTTTGGGCAATCCTAACCATTCCCTGTTAATAACTTAGCGATAAGTGCAAAAACTTCTTGCTGGGCAATGTTGCCTACCCGTTTTTGCCCATTTCCAAATAAGGCTCGCCTAAGCATTTTACAAAGGCTAGGGTTGCCACTTTTGAGAAAATCTGTTGCAATAGTTTAATGGCCAAAAATATGATTTTTGTTGTGTTTTTCATTCGTTAACGGGATAAAACATCTCAATAAAGGATAATAAGACAAAATAAATACAGTATATATTTATAAACTTATTTTAGTGTACAAACATAACCTTCTTTTACTTGCGAAGTTGGGTAAATTAGATGAAAGTGACAACCCTAATCCGTTTTTGGTGGTGGGCAATGTTGGTATGGATGCCAAATTACCGGATTACTTTGCCCACCGCTAAAACTTTTGTGTATTTAGGCCTTTTTAGTTTAAATCTCAATAGACATAATCTATGCTTCACGTGTTATAACTCAAACCCGGAAATATTTGTCAAAGGATTCTCAATTTTTTCTACTTGCATTCATTATTTATAATTTTTTTGCCCGCCGAAATATACCCTACATTAGACAACTCGCTCAAAATTCCCAAGTCAAGTTATGCACAAGTTTGGTATATAGTTTTGTCAGAATTATAACCTATTTTCTACTATAAATAGCAGGGTGGCCATAACTATTATATTTTTTTCTACATTAACGAATTTGTTTAAAATTGTCGTTTTGGGCAAAGTTTCCCTGGAGGCAAAGTTGGCGCTAATGACGTAACATATTATTGCAGGTGACTATACATAAATGTTTCGGTGATTTTGAGATTATTTTCCAGGTTAGTTTACTAACAATCAAGTTATGCAGATACCGATTTCGTGAACGTATAAGTAGTAAGGTAGGTAATACCGCTATTGTTTAGCGATACCGATTATTTTTGAAGGTAAAACTATACCGGTTGAAATATAAAGATATTAAAATTACAGCAGGGACAATCATTTTTTATAGGTGTACTTAAACCATCATTGGCCGAGCGTTAGCAAAGGTCTCTGTTTCAGCTTGGGCAAAAATGCTTTTGTATGTTCTCCTTTGCAGATCACATTTCTCAACTGATTCTCGTGAAAATTTGTAAGCAGGTTCGATAGAACTATTCTGTTTCGCTTTATCCGCCAAAATGGAATTGCCACCCTGCCGAAACTTTATTTATTTAAATTCTCATTGAATGGATTTTGCACCTTATGAAAAACCGTATAGAGTAGTAAATAACATTTTACATCTGACTTAATGACATCTTGTTTTATTCGCTTTAATTGTACAAAACGCGTATCTCGACAAAGCAATATTAGGTAGTAAAACAGTCAACAATCAAATTAACGCCTTAAGGCGACGGTAGCGGTGGGTAAAATTTCAGATTCTGTCAATTTACCCCATTTCACACACAAGCGCACTTCACGCACACTACCTCACTTTACTGGGACAGGTCAGTGACCCATCATGTTTTTTTAAGATTGGACTTTTAGTTTAGTATTGACCACTAGCCTCCTTTGAGGGTAAAAGCGTTCCATTTAAAGATGAAAAAGAAACAATGCATTTAATCTTGCTTTCCTTGTCTGTTCATGTCACACGTGACGTACCTATAATTCATTTGATTGTTGACTGTTTTACTACCTAATATTGCTTTGTCGAGATACGCGTTTTGTACAATTAAAGCGAATAAAACAAGATGTCATTAAGTCAGATGTAAAATGTTATTTACTACTCTATACGGTTTTTCATAAGGTGCAATATCCATTCAATGGGAATTTAAATAAAGGCGGATAAAGCGAAACAGAGTAGTTCTAATCAGTTGAGAAATGTGATCTGCAAAGGAGAACATACAAAAGCATTTTTGCCCAAGCTGAAACGGAGACCTTTGCTAACGCTCGGCCAATGATGGTTTAGGTACACCTATAAAAAATGGTTGTCCCTGCTGTAATTTTAATATCTTTATATTTCAACCGGTATAGTTTTACCTTCAAAAATAATCGGTATCGCTAAACAATAGCGGTACCTTACTACTTATACGTTCACGAAATCGGTATCTGCATAACTTGATTGTTAGTAAACTAACCTGGAAAATAATCACAAAATCACCGAAACATTTATGTACAGTCACCTGCAATAATATGTTACGTCATTAGCGCCAACTTTGCCTCCAGGGAAACTTTGCCCAAAACGACAATTTTAAACAAATTCGTTAATGTAGAAAAAATTATAATAGTTATGGCCACCCTGCTATTTTTAGTAGAAAATAGGTTATATTTCTGACAAAACTATATACCAAACTTGTGCATAACTTGACTTGGGAATTTAGAGTTTGAGCGAGTTGTCTAATATAGGGTATATTTCGGCGGGCAAAAAATTGATAAATAATGAATGCAAGTAGAAAAAATTGAGAACCCTTTGACAAATATTTCCGGGTTTGAGTTATAACACATGAAGCATAGATTATGTCTATTGAGATTTAAACTAAAAAGGCCTAAATACACAAAAGTTTTAGCGGTGGGCAAAGTAATCCGGTAATTTGGCATCTATACCAACATTGCCCAACACCAAAAACGGATTAGGGTTGTCACTTTCATCTAATTTACCCAACTTCGCAAGTAAAAGAAGGTTATGTTTGTACACTAAAATAAATTTATAAATATATACTGTATTTAATTTGTCTTATTATCCTTTATTTAGATGTTTTATCCCGTTAACGAATGAAAAACACAACAAAAATCATATTTTTGGCCATTAAACTATTGTAACAGATTTTCTCAAAAGTGACAACCCTAGCTTTTGTAAAATGCTTAGGCGAGCCTTATTTGGAAATGGGCAAAAACGGGTAGGCAACATTGCCCAGCAAATTTATTTTAAAGTTTTTACACTTATCGCTAAGTTATTAACAATGGTAGGATTGCCCAAAACCTTTAAGTGATCCTTAGACATCATCATCATACGAGCTGTATTTGAATACCAAATTGACGTGGGCAATGTTGGCGAAAACCCCGGATATCTTTGCCCGCCCTCTAAAACGCAAAAAAATGAGTAAAAACACGATAAAAAAATTTTTTTTTCAAATAAACTGATGCGTTTGATCACAATGGACGTGCTGAGCAAAAAAAGTCATATGATGTGATGTTTTTTGAGAAATTCGTTTTAAAAAATAAGCGGGCAAAGTTGGTGATAATGACGGTACCTACTCTTCGAAGGCCGCAAAAATATGTGACATGGTTTTATGGTTCTACAAATAAGATCGTGTCAGATATTTTTGCGGCCTTCGTTGTGTAACATAAATTGCAGGCGACTGTACATTTGGAATAATTATTTTATTTAGTTTTAACGAAAGTTTCAAGTTTAGTACGAAAATACTTCAGATATGCAATATGCACAAAATGTAGACCTAATCGAAATAAAACATTGCTTTTTATAGGTAATTTATAAAACATTCGATACATAGGTATACATAACAATAACTAGAGCGCTATTGGCCTGTAAGCTTCATCTCGGTCTCCAAAGCCGCAAAAACTCGCTAGTACTTAGTGCTGGTCTAGCCGTTATTTTTTCTTGAAGATTTTCAGAGAACAGCACGTACACGCATTATACATATAGACGGAACGAACCGCATAATCATTATCATTTATTCGTCGCAATCCATGGTATTACAGATCTAGGTACAAGACTTTCAGGTATTACTTATACGAATAACATAACTCTTCCTGTTAATAGGCATTATTTTAAGATAAAAGTTCTATAATATAATACAAGATTACAATTGTCATCAAAATTCATTGACGTACAGAAGTCAAATACGTTTTTAAACTGACGCAAAATGATACCAGCATAATAAAAATTGATCCCAATCAGTAAAGATGAGTCTTTAAACTTTTTTAATTTTAAGCGAGTTTTGAAGGAACATAATACTTAAATCGATGTAATCGTATTGTTTTAAGATAGTTTACTGCGGTTTTCAACCATTATAACAGCAAATCAAATTTAAATGAGACGCGAGCTGATATTTATGTACCCTATTTTATGAAATACAATTTATCTACTGGTATACTTTCTCGTGTGCGTATATGATTTAATGTCAATATAATTGTCAAAAGCAAGAAAATCAAGCTGTCATTTTCATTTGAAGAAGTACACGTGTGCTCCGGTGTAGCCCCAACGGGCATCTGACTTGAAGAAGAATTTTGAGTGATGTCGTCAATTAATGGAAATTGTTCGAAAGTTTACATTTGAGATTGAATTTCTGTGTTGTCTTTGTGAGTAAAAATATAAATCGATAATAAATTGGTAGCTGAATTATCTAGCTTTCAGAATCATACAATAATTCAATTACTGTCAAAGACAAATTTGTTTTGCTTCCGTCTCAAACGGAACTCCATATTTTGATTTTTTGATACTTTTAGTGTCGATTTGTAGAGAATAACAGCAAATTAAAAATACAATGGCATGAAGAGTCGGTACACGGTTTCTTCGTGAACAAATTTACGTGTAATTTTATGCAATTATTAAACATTTATTGAACAAATTATGGTTACAAAGTGAGGTCTAAATCGAAAACGTCATATACCGGCCCCTTAACTAATAATATTCAATTCTAGTAAATTTTATATCATGTATGTGTTTATTATCTACGTAAGAAATAAAAAATAAACTGTCTCGGGCGAGATATGAACTCACGACTCTGGAACCAACCCATCGCGCTGCCAAGCCAACTGAGCTACCGAAACTTACCCGAAGATAGCGAAAATTTCTACTACTACTTTCTTTCATATCAGCCTTAAGATAGCATTTGGCAAGACGCTGCCGCGACCCGGCTGCCGCGACCGACCGCCGCCGCCGAACGTGGCAGCTGGGCGGCGCCGCCGAAAGCATTCGGATAGGCGCGGCCGGGCGGCGACTGCCGACTACCACGTGCAGTAGTCACACAGGAGTCAGTGCTAGCAGTTGTGCGGTTCAATTGCGTATTATTTAAAATAACGATGTCTGACAATTTAAATATATTAAAGCGAAGGAATTTAGTTCCAATTTTCCGACGGAAAATCAATTAAAACAAATAGCGGAAAATTTTTGGCATCGATGGCAAACATGTACGCATGAAATGTCCGAAAAAGAGAGGATCTATGTTTTTCAACTACAAAGACCTACTATTCGACTGTGCTATTGGCAATTGTAGACGCATATTGCAAATTTATTGCGGTTGATGTGGGCTCGTATGGAAAGGAAGGAGACAGTGGCATATTTAAAAAGTCAGTAATGGGAAAAAACAAATCCGGTCAATTTAATGAGCCTAAATACTCGTCGTTTTCTTCGCAAGACGAACGGGCAGCGCTGCCACACCGCTACGGGAGCGGCTCGGCGGCGCGCCCGAGGTCGCGCGCAGGCCACGCCCCCCGGCCGCGCCGCTCTGCAGCCTGGATCGGACGGTGTGTCATACTAATCCCTATAAAGCGGTGCGACGACCGCCGGGCGGCGACTGCCGGGCAGCCGCTGCCGGGTCGCGGCAGCCTCTTGTCGACGCATACCTTTAAGGTACCGTGGATTCAGACTACGCCAGAATTACTGCTACAGTCTTCCACCAGGACATTACTGCCAACCGCATTACTGTCGCAAATGACGAAAATCGCGCAGCAACATTGATTTTGACATTTGCGCTGTAATAGTGTCATTGATTTTGACATTTGCGCTGTAATAGTCGACTGCACTAGTTCAGGAAAAGTCAAAAAGGTAATTTTTCGGGCAGTAACGCAGTCGACTGCAACAGTATTGCAATGCGACATTACTGTCGACTGCAAGCGGTTTAAATAAATCAAAATAATCTGAAAACATTTTTTTGGGTTTAAAATATTTTAGTAAAAAATAAGATAAAATATGTAATGCTGAACATCAAAATGCTGAGCGTTAGAGGAATTAGTCGAGAATCTCATCTGTGTAAAATCATGCGATTTGATTATTTCGATTTTAAAGCCAAACGATCTTCTGGCGGTCGGTCATCTTTGCTGCCACTACCCTAAATCATTTTCTAATTACCTATTTCTGTTTCTCCATAAACTTAGCAAGAGAAATATCTGTTTTTTCCATAGATGTAAGTAAATTGAGGTAGATATGGTACCAGGCGCACGATTGTGAGCCATTAAATATAGGTTCCGAAACCTATATTTAGTTAGGCGTATGGGTGACGCCAACCTGTCAAGCTGTCTAAATCGTTGGATCAATTTTTAGGGTTCCGTACCTCAAAAGGAAAAAACGGAACCCTTATAGGATCACTCGTGCGTCTGTCTGTCTGTCTGTCTGTCTGTCTGTCTGTCTGTCTGTCCGTCTGTCACAGCCGATTTTCTCCGGAACTACTGGACCAATCAAGTTGAAATTTGGTACACATATGTAAGTTTGTGACCCAAATACGGACATGTAACGTAAACAAATGAATTTTAAACATGGGGGCCACTTTTGGGGGGTAAATGAAAAATTGAAAAAATTTAAGATTTCAAACTATATCATGTTACATATCAAATGAAAGAGCTTATTGTAAGGATCTCACATATATTTTTTTTATAATTTTCGAATAAACAGTTTAGAAGTTATTCAAGAAAATAGGCAAAAAATGACCATTCCCCCCCCCCCCTTATCTCCGAAACTACTAGGTCTTAAATTTAAAAAAAAATACATAAAATTGGTCTATACCTATAGATGACAGGAAAACCTATTAGAAATGTACAGTCAAGCGTGAGTCGGACTTAATTACAGTTTTTGATCCGACCCCTACGGATTTTTTAAAGAGATTTCACTCACGTTTCACATAAAAAATACATTGTTAACAGTGCCGGATTACTTAGAGTAGTAGTTTTCTTAGAGTAATTGGTGATAATTTTCTGATAAGATAATCATTTTAAATATTTAACGGTCTTACCTACTTACGAGTAATTGTAAGGTCAAATTAAAAATAATGTTTAAAAAAAATGTTAAATTGAGAGCTAGCTCAAAGTTTTTTGTACTCGTCGACTTTAATGGTTGAATTAATAAAGACTTTGTAACCAATAAGCAAAACAAGCACGTGCTTACGGCACCACGTTCAGGGGGGGCACCAAAATGCCAGGTTGAAAAAGGTGAACAAATTTTAAAATTAGGGACAGACACATCGTTTTTACCACACAATTTTTTTAGCTGTCCAAAAGCTAATTTGCAAAAATAATGGCGCGTAATTCTTTGGGAAACAATCGGTCGCAGTAGAAGAGTCGTGATTACATGCATAGATTCGATTTCAACCCACTCTTTTGCGGTTCGGCGTTAGGTCTTATGCGCCTTACGGCAAAGTTGATCTTCTGCCTTAATTACACTTGGGCGTGGATCCAAATCCAAGCTTTCCTCTTTCGCAGCTGGGCCTACTGCCTTTCTCACACTTCGCCAATTCAATTCCAAGCTCTGCTTTCTTGCATATTTTATGCATGAAAACAACCTCGCTGAGACCCTTAAATATCGAGCCCTATGCGAAGCTAGGCTGATAGAAAACTGTCCCATCCCTTCTCTGTATGAAATCCTGGATTCGCGCCTGGTTGGGACTAAAACTAAAATTGCGTTTTTATATCGAAAAATTTTCGCGCTCGCTTCGCTCGCGTTTTCAATAACTTTATAAGGTATGATAAAGGTGACATTCGGGTGGCGACTGCAGCAACATTACTCTGTTGCAACGTTACTGCTGCAGTACTGTCAACTTCCGTGATAAAATGATGTGACTGATTTCCATACTAAAAGTAAAAATGTACAACTGTCTATCATATTGCGTTTTTATATCGAAAAATTTCCGCGCTCGCTTCGCTCGCGTTTCTATTACTTTCTAAGCTATAATAAAGGTGACATTCGGATGGCGACTGCAACAGCATTAGGTACTCTGTTGCAACATTACTGCTGCGGCACTGTCAATTTTCGTGATAAAATGATGTGACTGATTTCCATTCTCAGCTGTAATGCGGCAATGAACTTCTCTCAATTTACCAAAAAATCAATGTAATCTTGATGACCCTAGGGAGAGGGGGCACCTAGAAATGCTTAGGGCATCAAAATATCTTAATCCGGCACTGATTGTTAAAAATTGAGTAATATACGGAACCCTTAGAACGCGAGTCCGACTCGCACTTGGCCGGTTTTTAATTTTGTCAACTATGAACGTCACACGTGTACATAAATAAAAGGTCATTGGTTTTTTCCGATATAATTAAGTTTTTTTAATAATACAATGATGGTGGCAAATAGGAATACGGCCCGCCCGATGGTAAGCGGTAACCGTAGCCCATGGATACCTATGGCGTTAGTAACAGTGATGTTTTACAATTGTCGCACTTGTCACCGAATTCTGCGGTGTCACGCCTAACTCCGTTAACTCGAGTTACATGAGTTACGGATAACCAGTCTACATCGTCTTAAAAACCATTAAAGATATTTCTTCTAAAAGAAAATTTTGAAAATCTTCATTATTTACTGAGAAAAGCATAATAATATGACTAAAGAGTAAACTAACTCATGTAACTTCATTTTTTTGCCGATGGCGTCAGGCACAACTCAGTTAACTTGAGTTGCATGACTGACAACCAAAATATCGGGTCTATATTAATTCGCATAACTTAATACTCCTAATTCAAATTGGCATAACGTATATTACGCATAACTTCTAAATCGCATAACATTATTCCACATAACTGCGTACGCATAATGTTAATGCGCATAACGTAAATTGTCATAACGATGACTTGGGATAAATATAATAAGCATAAAGTTACTTTGCATAATTATTAAATTGTATAAATATAAAAGGCAAATTCATAAAAATGTAGACAGAGCGGCTCGAATTAAGGTTCAGTAGGGTCAGAGAACGAAGTTTTAAGTAAAATTAGCGCTTTTTTAGATCATAAATATCCCAAATCACAATACGGTTGCCAAAAAATTAATTAGCAATCATGCGACCTTTCTCTAGGGACTTCAGCGATTTGAATCCTGAGTTTTTGACATTTGCTCGATGAAAAAAATCACTAAAATAGGTCTAAAATGCACATAAAAAAATTTGCACAAAAAATCAAAATATGAAAATTATTTCTAAAACCTAAAATTATTAAAAAAAATAAGAACACGAACTTACTACGCCTTAATGATGTTTTACAGCAAAAATATTATTATTTGTTACAAAAAGTTTCCCTTCGTTTCGCTCGATCCTGCCTTAGCCTTGTGAACCTGACCTAACCGAGTTGGTTTTGCCCTGATCCATCTAATTCTCTTGGTTTATTAAATTATGCTAATTCATTGAGCGCCAAATAAAGTTATAGTTAATAATGTTATGCATATTTAAATTATACGGATTCATTATTATGCGCAATAAGTGTTATGCTTTTTTAATATTATGCCTGTTCAATGTTATGCACAATTATGTTATGCCAAATCTGTTATGCGAATTCATATTATGACAATTAATGTTAGGCGTATTAAGTGGCACCCCAAAATATCACCATCGTTTCTTAAGTTGACGGAGTTAGGTATGACTGGCCGAGCGCTTGGTTTATACGACAACAATATTGGTCAAGTAATACGTGTCACGTTTGATCACGCGTATGTCATGTAAGGCCTACTGTCCACGGAAGCGTAGCTGCATAGACGCGTATTCGTCATTGTGCGGGTCGTGGTCGTCGTGGTCACGTTGCCGCTCCGTGGACAGATTTGTGCGGTTTTGTATGTAAGCGTACACCAAGCGTACAGTCGAGGTCAAAAATACCTTTACAGTTGAGTGTTACAAAAATACCTTTACATTTAAATACGTTTACACATTGCATGACAAAAACATGCTTACAACTCACATGACAGATTCTGCTTTTCAGTTAATGCTCCAAATTTCAGTTTATAATCTATCTTCCATAAAAACTATTACAAAAATTGTGTCATAACAGATTTACATTGCATGTTACAGAATAAGATTTACTGCCAATGTGCCGTAAATACGTTTACATTTTCAGTGACATTAGAAACTTTACGATCAAGCTTACTTTTCGATTACATACACCTATTGTTACATATATATCTTTACAGATTTGATTAGCCCGTTCTTAATTTTAATAATGACATGAAATCGTCATGAATATCAATTTTGGCTTTACAATCGACTTCAATAAAGGTCTATTTCATTGAAATGTTTTCACACCAGCTACATGAATAATGGTCTTTTCTTTCCTGCTAGGCAGGATGAAAGTGCCACTTTTCCTCGGTACTTTACTTCGGTGATGTGGCGTCTTAGCGACTGCCTTTGAGCCTTACAGCGTCGAAAATATTAGAAAAGCTTGACTTTATATCAAGACAATGGCGGCGAAAAGGTTAACTTCTCAAGTGAAACCATAAAACTGCATTAAACCAAAAATAATATATTCTTCTTATACATAACATACTACAAAATACAGGTGATTTTGCTATTCATTAGACTTAAGCGTAATGCATAATATAATTATGCTTCAATATTTTGTATAACCGCCTTCCGCATCTATCACATCCTGTAGCCGCCGTCCCATCGATTGCACAAATTTTTGACAATAGTCCAAACCTCGATAATGCTCCCACAGTTCGTGCACGTGTTGTTTCAAATTGTGTATATCTCTTATCTGTGATGCATCCCAGTTTTGAACCATGATGGCCCACATATTTTCAATCACGTTCATATCTAGTGACTTAGGGGACAATCTTATCAATTCTAAATTTTCTTGATCGTCAATCCACGTCTGGACGAGATTTGAATTATGCACTGAGGAATTGTCTTGTAAAAAATATATGGTTACATCCTTACCAAATGAACTTTTAAGAGCCAACAGGAGTGGTCATTCCTCCATACAAACGTAGTCCTCGTTTTCCTCCGTGGTTTTTGAAGCTAGAGCAATGATTTTTTCAACACAGATTAATATTGTCAATATCTGTGTTGGATCGTTTTGCTTTTTTTGATATTTTTGTTTTTTAAGGCGCTAGAACCCCCTTCAAAAACGGCCAAAATGGCCTAATAGACTATGCCGCAATGAGAGGCGTGGTATTCAAAACTGATATCAATTAGCCAAAAAAGCAAAACGGTCCGACACAGATAATTTCATAATCATTTAGATTTCCAAATTTGGTTACGATTGGTTAAGTTTTGGGGGAGGAAAAAGAGGACTACGAAACCTCGATTTTTGTCATTTTTACGCAGGATTTTTCGCCTCAGCTGCAGTTGTCCCTATCGCACTAATTTTAGGGGCGGAGTCAAGTTTCTAAATACGTACACAGCCAGAAAAGTGATGGGCAATAGTCGACATTTAATGTCGATAATCTAGTGATGTAAGAAGTTATCGATAAACCGTCTTGTGTGAAAATATCTAGATCCTAAGATACAAGGGGTTTTGGGTTGAGAGTAGGGAACACATTTTTGTAGTTATGATATACAATCTATTATGAACTTTTTGATTCTAATATTTCAAATTAGAAATCAAAATCAAAAATATTTTATTGCATGGTTAAAATGGGTTAACAAAATTTTTAGGTACCTACAGGCACGCTTCGTAATTGTCGAGCAATTTAGGGTCCTAGCTGAATTGGTTGTTCCATACTTACTCGTGCTCTATGGAATGTCCAATTTAGCTAGAACCCTAAATGGCTCAACAATCACGGAGCGTGACAGTACAAATGATTCATGTTCTGTATATCCTGCCCTACAATGGCGTTAATATTTGGTTGTCATGTCTATACTTCGTTTTTAAGCATTATTGAAAAAAAAAATAGTAAATACTAATATTAACCACTAAGTACATAACTATTACAAAAAAAGCTAATAAATAATTATACGATTGCATGCTTAAAAAAGACACGTCACCTTCACTCTAATGCTAAACAAACGAAGAATAAGAACTAACAGCGATAAGACCGCCTGTTGCTACCTTTATCTACATTGTAAATCGGTTTTAGGGTTCCGTACCCAAAGGGTAAAACACGGGACCCTATTACTAAGATTCCGCTGTCCGTCCGTCCGTCTGTATCTCTGTATCTCACGAACCGTGATAGCTAGACAGTTGAAATTTTCACAGATGATTTATTTCTGTTGCCGCTATAACAACAAATACTAAAAACAGGATAAAATAAAAATTTTAGTGGGGCCTCCCATACAACAAACGTGATTTTTGACCGAAGTTAAGCAACGTCGGGCGGGGTCAGTACTTGGATGGGTGACCGTTTTTATAAATAATGGTACGGAACCCTTCGTGTGTGAGTCCGACTAGCACTTCGCCGGTTTTTTTTTAATTTGTTTTTATGTTTGTGGTGTAATAAAGAATATTTTAGAGTCAGACCAAGAAAAGTCTACAGCAATTTTGATAGCACACGCAGTGCAAGTGTTATTTATATGTCATAATTTCATAGAAGCGACGTTTGAAATAATACTTGCACTGCGTGATCTATCAAAATCGCTATAGATTTTTCTTGGCCTAACTCTACTTTAAATTACAAAGTAAGGCCTAAATTATAAAATAAGGCCCATCAATGTTTTTTTTTTTTTTTGTGTTTATTAAACTTGATATTTTGTCTATAGTATTAGCGGACATGGCCTCAAAATTTAAACCCGCTTAAGAATCGGGCCTTATTTCGTGCATTATATACAATACTACCCATTTTTGTGTAGTCATTATTTATACTATAGAAGCATTGTTTGCGTAGCCAATTATTTAAACAGTATTTTTTTAAAGGGCAACGGTGGCAATATTTTAAGGTCTGGATAATAAGATACAGATCTTAATAAGGATATCAATGTAAGTGAATGTTACCATGACTACCAAACAAACAAATGTGATAGAATTTGCCAGCTGGCATTGTAACATTCAGACAGTTACCTATGTACCTAATCTGAAATATGAATAAATTAGTAATATTTTAAACAGGAAAGTAAACCGAATTTTGGCCTTTTGCTGGACACAATCACAATAGTAATTTGTTTTACAAGAGGGCAAAGTTTATCGCCACCGGTTGATGCATTTGCAGCACCAATGGTAGAAAATGCAAGCTCATCATCAACTGCATAATCGACGTTTGATATGACTATTGAATCCGAGCTTTTTGATCATGAATCATGATAAAACAACATTTTAGAAGGTCGCAGAATAGTGGATTTAAAATATTTATTTTCTGTGATCTCAAATATCAGGCACGATCATACAAATTGTACATTTGCTGATCTTGCCTTTGTCATTGAAAGACGTAAGGGTTTACACAGAGAATATATATTTAAGTGTAATATGTGCAAAAAAAAGGAAACGATACACTCTGAAGACCCAAAAAGAAAATGTTAGTAAATACTGCTCCTCCCCATGGTTACTTGGTTCCTTATTCAACCTTCCTGAAATTAAACGAGTAGGTTAGTAAATTATATCATTTTACATTATAAAGTTAAATGTTTAGGTATCTCAATCACTTACTCACTGGTGGACATGGACGCAAAATTTTTGCCCATCTACTTATCATCTACTACTTATAAAAAATGAAATTTTGAAAGTTAGCACGCTTAAAGTTCGTTTTTTTTGCATTAAGGTAACAGATTTTGACATGTCTTATTAAAAATTACCATTGAAAAATAAGTCATAGCAAATATGTTAGAATTATAAATCATATTAATCATATGAATGAGCAAGAGCACCCTAAACCGGCGAGCGTGTATGAGGAATGTTATGAATGTGAAGGAAGCGAAAGTGGTATGTCAGGATCGTAGCAAGTGGAAATCCGTGGTCTCTGCCTACCCCTCCGGGAAATAGGCGTGATTGTATGTATGTATGTATGTATGTATTAATCATATACTTTTTTATATTCTTTTGCTTTCATAAGTAATATAAACTAATTTTTGAAAGCGTTTTTCAATAATTATTAATAAAAAGACACGTCATGATTGTTTACCTTCTTTCTAATGCTAAAAAATAACGAACTATAATAACCGGGCCTTATTTGGTACAGAACCTTGATTTGATAGGTACATCGGATATTCTGGGCCCCTGAGTTTGTTACGTAAAGGACAAAATGGTGACATGTGGTTAGAGCTGATACTGTTAAACTAGTGGTTCTGTGCGCTAAGTATAAAAAATAAGCTTCAGCGAACTCATTAAGCCTAGAAAAAACCCTACACCCTACTGCCACTTAAGTCAGTCTTGAGTCTTTGAATCAATTTCCGTAGCAGTACTACTACTACTAAGGTACTAGGAGGTAATAAGGCCTATAGTAGGTATAATAAGGCCTACCTGAAAAATAATGTTCTTACAACAGTGTAACCGTGTTAGTTATTTGAGTAACATATATGTAAAGTGATACAATTAAAAGCTAACAGCAAACCAGTACATAAATTATATCTTATGTACTTCTTATGAATTACACTCTTATAAAGGTTTCGGCTAATTACGCTTAATTACTTGAATAAAGGTAGATGAATTGCGTGCGGTCCAATAGGTAACCACAACTCACGGAGTCCAAAACAATAAGCTGATCAGCAAAGTCAAGTAAACAAAGGCAAGTCACAGTAGTAGAAAGATTATCGAGTTCCGTAAACGTAAGCCGGGTCAAAAAATTCAATCGCAACACAGTAAGTAATAAGTGAACGCCTCGTGGCAGTAACGCACGAAAAATAACATTGCAAATTGTCGGCAATGAGGCGCGCGCGGGTGCAAGCGTACGCATCTGTGTGCGTGCATTACACACACAAATACAGTCTCTCACGCCCCGTCAGAGCGACGGGTATATTCAGCTTGAAATCTCAAAATTGACTTTTAGCTCAGCTCCCGTTTCGTCTTAACTGTGGGCAATAACACATCTCTAAGAATTTCGATATAATTTGCTGAATTCAAGCGACTCGATATTTCGATCAGTTCTCCTGGTCCTGAAGATGATATCCAGCCCCAAAAACCTAAAGAAAAGCGGCCACTTCTCCTGTTCGCCAAAATGTTTTCTTCGTTATACCTCGTGTTTTGCGGTCGATACAATGTAACACGTCCATCTTGATTTGTTGTAAAAGTCTTTTCGTCAACGAGAACAGCTTTTTCAAAGTCAAAATGCCGATAATTGTTTGCGAAATTTAGCCTCAATCGCTTATGTCTATCGTTAATCTCGTTATCGTTTTCGTGCGGGGATCCTGTGACGGAGCCTAGCTCTTTTCAGGCGTCTTCGGATGGTATTGCCACTAACATGTAACTCGGCAGCATACGTCGGAACACTTACAAATCGCTGAACCAAAACATTTTCAATTAATTGACTGTCGGCTGCTGCGGTAGTTTTCTTGGGACGCCCGTTTGATGCGTGGCATTTAACGGTTCCTTCACTGGCCCATCTTTCACACCACAAGTATATGGTTGGTCGCTGCAATCAAAATATTTAAATATAAATGTTTAACAACATCAAATAAGAAAGAGGCAAATATGTAATATTTTGTATTTATTATACCTAACTGTAGGATAGTTTATTTAAGAGAATTAGTAGTGTAAATAGGTAATAAATTGGCAAACAAAGCATTTTTATTAGTCATTTTCGAAAATAAACTTACCGAAATTCCTAATTCATCGGATATGTCGATACGATTTGCCATGTCCAGATAATTATTTTATTATGAACCCAAGTACATGCGTTGAGTACTTCTTATTCCAAGATTGGCACACGAGCACTGACATCATACTTTAAAGATAAATGAACATCGAAAGATTAAATTTAGAACATAGCATCGCAAGAAACCATTGTTACCTACCAGTGTCATATATTTTCAAATAATCAATGAAAATTTGAAGAAAAAAGATCGTTACATACCTACTTACTAATAATGCTATGTCATGATTCTGCAAAGCGTAAGTGAAGTTTATAAATTTGTAAGTATTTATATTATAAACTACTGATTCTCGAGTGCTATTCTGCTATCATCAAACCGGGATTAAAATACATGTCGAAAGACGTACACCGTTAACATAATTGCACCGTAAAACGGGGTGAGTTGGGACAAAACCGAAGTTAAATATCAATAAAAGTTAATTTTTGTATGTGGCACGTTCATACGTATACTTGAAAAGTCTTCCGGTAGTATGAATCTTCGTTTTTCAGTGATAATCTTTCGTTTCATTTTATAGATTCAACGATAAACACAAAATAGTAAGAAATCTCATCTCACTCCGTAGTGGGGATTAGCGGGAATAGGAATTGAGTGAGTTGGGATTAGGTATTGTCAATATAATAGGATAGAATAAGTACTTTAGTTAATGTGAATGTGATGTGTGTATGCGTGTATGGACTCTAAGGAAATATAGCCATGTATAAAAATGTCTACCTGTACAACATAAATTTGTCTGAGGATTAGAAAGCCAATACTTCAGAACGTTTAAGTATTGTCAAGTCGAAATATAAAAATGACTATTATCAAAGTATAAAAATGTCTACAATACAATATTTTTTTTTTTTAAAGACTACGTATAAAAATGTCTATTTTCTTTACTTACCAGGATCATAATAATATACAGCCTTGGCCAAAAGTATTGAGCACTCATGTGTTTTTCATATAAAAGTCATAATTTAAAAGCTACATTTATATTTTCTACTATAAAGTTGTATATCTATCGGAATAATTAGTGATATTTATTGATGTTAAAGGAAATTAAGCAGAAAAAATACTATTACAGCGGTTTCGCACTACGTCCGATCCGAACCCATGAAAATATAAAAATATAATATGATGCTGACTGTACTTGTAACTGGTCGTCAGCTATATTTATTTTCATTCGAGTAGTAATTTTTATACTTACTTCGATATTTTTATATTCCATCTAACATACTCGTACATGTGGATATTTTTATACTCTGTCAAAAATATACAGAGACGAAATTATTCAAGTGGACATTTTTATACATCGCCATATTTCCTTATAGTCCATACACGCATAAATCACGGTACTTATTAATAATTGTAAATTGTGTTGCAATTTGTAAGTAATTGAAAAATAAAAAAATTGGTACAAGTTTTTATTGCCGACTGTACTTTTGCACTACGATAATCAACTACTCATCGAGAAGATAATAACTAGGCAAACACGACGGATGAAAGAGATAGATTATTTGACAGTATGGTACTGTTTTCGGTGATTGTCAGTATTCAAATTAAGAAAATCAAATCTGTAAAGATATTTAATTATTTATGTAACAATAGGTGTATGTAATCGAAAAGTAAGCTTGATCGTAAAGTTTCTAATGTCACTGAAAATGTAATAGTAGTTTATGTGACTGCTACATAATGAAAGGCATTTAAGGTTGACTGGTAGAGAATGCCTTATGGCATTAAGTCCGCCTTTTGTACTATAAGGTTTTCTTTTGTGCAATAAAGATTAAATAAATAAATAAATAAATAAATAAAATACTGAGAGTGTGGGTTTATGAAACGAATGAAATGAGTTTCATAATAGTATCACACGAGTGTTTTAATGCCTAATTATGTATAGTTACATACACTGCTTTATCTACACACATATTATAAACTTTCTATGATATATTCACTAACCTCATATTACAGCCGACTTTGCTCTCTGGCGGAACTCGCGGATATGAGATGGCGTCTCCGAATTATCTTTATCGCACATTTTACACGAAACTTTTGTTATAGTTACTTTAAAAACAACAAAACAAATTATTTTTTACTTACAAACTAATTAAAATATAAACTGTACGTCAAATGGCGGCAAATGAAAACTTTTTTCATGCACGTCACGCATCCGTAGTTTTTTTTTATTCAGAGACAAACTAGAGTCGGGGTCGATTACCATATCGTCCGATACCAACTTACATGCGAGATTTGTCAATATTGTATGCAGTTGTCATTTGATTTCGAATAGAACGTCATCTCGACTGATATTAGAAAAGGGCCAAATCAAATTGCTTTTTTTTTCAGAGATGTTCGAAATTTGAATGTATTACCAAATCGATTTTGATATAGTAATGAAGCTATTACCACATTTTCACAGATAAGAAATTTGCTGTCAACTAAACAGTTTATCGTAATGTGGGCCATTATTTACGGATTTTGAAAGCATCATAGACAGTTTATGATATGTGTGTAGATAATAGTAGTTTATGTGACTGCTACATAATGAAAGGCATTAAAATACGAGTGTGGGTTTATGAAACGAATGAAATGAGTTTCATAATAGTATCACACGAGTGTTTTAATGCCTAATTATGTACAGTTACATACACTGCTTTATCTACACACATATTATACACTTTCTATGATATATTCACTAACCTCATATTACAGCCGACATTGGGGCACATTCCTCTCTGGCGGAACTCGCGGATATGAGATGGCGTCTCCGAAATATCTTTATCGTACATTTTACACGAAACTTTTGTTATAGTTACTTTAAAAACAACAAAACAAATCATTTTTTACTTACAAACTAATTAAAAGATAAACTGTACGTCAAATGGCGGCAAATGAAAACTTTTTTCACGCATGTCACGCATCCATAGTTTTTTTTTTAATTCAAAGACAAACTAGAGTCGGGGTCGATTACCATATCGTCCGATACCAACTTACAAGCGAGATTTGTCAATATTGTATGCAATTGTCATTTGATTTCGAATAAAACGTCATCTCGACTGATATTAGAATAGGGGTCAAATCAAATTGCCTTTTTTTTCAGAGATGTTCGAAATTTGAATGTCATTACCAAATCGATTTTGATATAGTAATGAAGCTATTACCACATTTTCACAGATAAGAAATTTGCTGTAACAAAACAGTTTATCGTAATGTGGGCCATTATTTACGGATTTTGAAGGTATCATAGAGAGTTTATGATATGTGTGTAGATAAACGTATTTACAGTCCGTGAGATCTTAGAAGAACCTTCGGGTCTCGGCTATAATCGGACGTAATCTTGTAATAGAAAATGACAGTTTCAATTACTTTGGTTGACGAATTAGTGGCAGTCCAACACCCAAAGAGTGCAGTCGTTTTTCTCGTCTTGAACTATATAGAGCAGTTAATACCACCATAATATATTCGTTATTATTTCATTATGTAGTAAGGGTTACTCCACGGACGAAAACAACGTAGCTATATCTCAGTCGGCTTCTTTATTGAAATGCTTTCTAACTATCTATGTACAGTAAACAGTTACTAACAACTTTTACGTAGCTATTGTAACGTCAGCAGGCGTTTCGACAGAGACACCGCACTGTGATCACAATAACTAGTTCGCAAGATTAATGTTGAAAGGTGTTCAATAGCTTGAATGCAGCCAACCAAGCAGTAATCCGCTCCTAACACTTGACATCGATCGTAATTTGCACCTCGGAGGTCACTATTCTACGTCGACACACCGTTAGCGTGTTCTATCTCGGAGGTGGCGCCGTCTCTGGACGAGTTTGGGTACTACATCCCCCCCATTTGTTTCCGAGATGCCCCAGCGAGGGTAACTCACTGTTTCTTCGGTCGGCCGCGACCCCGGATGGGACGATCTTGCTGGGTTGCCTTGCGTGGTCGACCTCGTTTCCTCAGAGGTTGGGCGGGAGTAGGTAACTCATTGGTTGAGCCTGTATAAGGTGTCAGCGCTGAAGAATGGTAGATTCAGAGGCACACCCCAGGGTTTGAAGGGTCTGCGACTGCATATGAAGAAGGTCCGTGCTGTTTGGTGATTAGATACGGACCGTCTCTCTTCGGGGCAAACTTGGCGCTGATGCCTTTGTTGGCGGAACTAAGTGGGTGTAGTGCCACCATAACCATGTTACCTTCAACGTAGTCTGGCCTAGTCTGGCGGGATTGGTCTGCCAGCTCTTTCCCCTTTTCTTCTTCTATCTCTTGCACTTCTCTAGTTTTCTCTATTGTGTCTGCTAATTGCAGCAACTTTGGTGTTATCTCTGGTATGAAGTTTTCCGAGAGTACTATTCGCCGAAAGTCATGGTAGTTGTCATCAATCGTTCTCAGTTGTCGCCCGAAAGTCAGGTAGCCTGGAGTGAAGGACGTCGATTTACAGACCGCGGTGTTCATGGCGAACCTGATGCTTGGGAGGTGTTCTGGCCACTCCCTATGGTTTTGTCCAATAATCATTGCTAACTGTGTCTTTAAGTCCCGATTCTTTCTTTCCACGGGGTTTGCCTCGGAATGATATACAGGCGTATAGGCATGCTTGATCTTTAAACAGAAAGAAACTTGTTGCATGATGGCACTGACGAACTGTGGCCCGTTGTCGCTGATCATCCTTCTAGGGAACCCGTAACGAAGGAAGACTTCGTTTATTAGAATATTCGCACATCTTTCCGCTGTTGCATCTTCCAATGCGAAGAGTTCTACCCAACGCGAGTTTATGTCTTCGATGATGAAGATCCAGGTTTTGTCGTTAGATGAAGGAGGTAATGGCCCAAAGAGGTCAAACGAAATCACTTCGAACCGCTGACTCAGTGCATGGGTCTGTAGGAGTCCAGCCGGCTTATATTAGGTCCTTACCTATGAAATTGGCGTTTTTGTTCATAGATATAAGTCTGATCCTAGTTTTTTTTTTTTTACAAAAGTACATACACAATTACAATAAAACTACAGTGCACTCAATAAACAACGATTTTACATACAATTAATTGTTATTTTTTATTGTTAAGTGTTCAGAATTAAGCCTTGTAGATAGGTCTTTTCATGTGCTGTCGGTTCGAGTATTAAAATTACTTATATTTTTCTAATGGTACCAATTTTCAAGAAATGGAGATATTGAAAACATACCTTAAAGGTGTCAAAAATTACTGGAAAAATTTTGTTTGGTTTGAATTAGCCATCAAAAAAATATCCGCAAAATTAATTGTATGGAAATTCGTGTTTCGTTGAAATTCTCCGAACAAAACGCCAATTTCATAGGTAATGACCTAATAGTTAGAAGGCTTGTAACGTTGGCACTTGATGCAGAGTTTAACGTAGCTCTCAATGTACTTCCGCATGCCAATCCAATAATATCTGCGTGATATGGCCTGAAGCGTCTTATCAGCACCATAGTGACCTGCTTTAGGATCATCATGATAGATGGCCAACACATTAGCCCATTCGTGTTCCGGTACAACTAGTTGTGCCTCATCCGAATTGGAGTCTGTTTTATGACGATATAGAAGGCCGTCGTTCATCAAGTAGCCCTTGCTACTCCAATATATGGCGTTTTCATTGCCTTGGGTGTCCTCCAGTGCTTGTACTATTTTTGCCAGTCTCTCATCCTTGAGTTGTTCAGACCTTATTTCAGCAGGACTGCGTGGTCGCAAGTCGACCGTGACCGTACACACGCCGCACTCAGTTTGCGTGTCCTCCGTACATGGTGGCCTTGATAAGATGTCTGCGACAACATTGATTCGTCCTGGGACGTATTTAACGTGGATATCTTGAGCCTGCAGCTGTAGAGCCCATCGAGCGAGTCTACCGGTCGGTGATTTCAGCTTCATTAGCCACTGTAAGGCCTGATGATCGGTGACAATTGTAACAGGCGAACCCTCAATATAACCTGCGAACTTCTTGATGGCCCATACGACTGCGAGCGCTTCTTTCTCTGTTGTCGAGTAGTTACGTTCTGCCGATGTCAGAAGTCTACTCGCGTATTCAATCGGGTGTTCTTCTTCCTTTTCACTCGCTGTGTATACTAGGAAAAATTAAGATTTTGTCCAGATTTTCGACTAGAGTGCTAGTGTAAAAAAACGTATACCACCAAAAACACCGAATATACGGTTTTATAGATTAGTATTTATGGAAGAAATGGGAATAAAAAATAGACACGTAGTTTAAATGTTTATTTATATACGAACAAAAAACGCCATACTACTAGGCTATTATTAAAAAAACGAGATCCAGCGATTACTTTTTGGATTATAATCTTAATTACCATACAAAATAAACACATAAATTGGGTTATTACCACTAGTTACCATCAAGTTGTTACCAGTAGTAACTAATGGGATTTGTTTCCCAGTAGTTACCACTGGTAAAAGGTGGGATTTTTTCCCCAGTAGTTACTACAATTTTGTTAGGGTTCAATAAAGCCTCTATTTTTATAGTATTCTACTTATACTGTTTTTATTACTATTTAACTATAACAACTTGATGGTAACTAGTGGGAATAACCCGATTTATATGTTAATTTTGTATGGTAATTAAGATTATAATACAAAAAGTAATCGCTGGACCTCGTTTTTTTAATAAAAGCTTAGTAGTATAGTGTTTTTTGTTCATATAATAAAAGACATTTAAATTGTACTGTAAAAAAATGTTGGTGGTAACTACTAGGGAAAAAATCCCACCATTTACCAGTGGTAACTACTGGAAAAAAACTTCCCAGTAATTACCACAAAACTGAGTTGGTGGGAAATAAATTCCCAGTAGTTACCACTGGTAACAACTTGGTGGTAGATACCTAACTGGTGGGAATAACCCCATAATATGTACAAATTTTTAATGTGTACAGTCTTTCTGATTTTATTTGTATCATAGGCTAGATTTACTCGACTCTACTAATGACATTACATGTACTTCTAATGAGCATGAGCAACGAAACTTAAAAGAGTCCGCAATAAGCTCAGCCGAATTATTACTTCCCATAAAAACGGAGATTCGTACTCATTTTAAAACAACGTGTTGGATTGTAATAAATTGCACACACAAAAACATAAGGTATATCTATACCAGTACCTAATTAGTTTATATTCCAACAAAACTAATGAAATAGAGGAAAAATAAGTTTTGTATGAAAAACTTATATTCGCTGTATTTTTTTTATTATGGTATCTGAAGCTACACATTAATTACAGGCATAGATATACCTTATCCTTTAGTGAGTACAAAGTTTTAGAGGAATCTACCTAATCGTTTTAAAATGAGAGCGTAACTACGTTTGTATGGAGATCCCAGCTTGCTGCTGACTTATATCTTAGCAACCATCTATCTTTGTAGGTGACCAGTTTTCGAATACGCGTAACTCACAATAATACATAATGTTTTACCGAATTCGTGGCATCTCTAATAGTTATTTTAGTTTGTTATCATCGAGAGTTTCATCGCACGGTAAGACGTTAGCGAGTTGTGTAGTCTACATTAGCAATAAAATTAAACTCGTATTAATTCCTGCACATACTCTGTCATTTATTTAATTCTAAAACGCAGTTTAGCGGTTGTACCTAATTAAAAATCAGATTCAAATTTTAATAAAATTATTTTTCTATTAGATTACAAACTCATAGCTTTTACTATTTTAACATACAACTATTACCTAATACACAAACATACCAACTTATTTTAAGATACATATTGTTTTTTTATAAAACCCACTTAGGTATTTAATGGCCTAATTAATATATATATAACTCTCAGTTGGTTTTTGGATGGACCCAGGTTCCATACAAAGATGCCCATGGTCCTTTGTCCTGGTTATCTAAATACTTAGGCGGAAAATGTTATTCTGTCCATAAGAATTCTCATTAAATTTCCCTTTAAAACATTTTTCAATAAGATTTAAACTCTTCGTAATGTCAAATACCTACTTGGCTTATAGGGAATTAAACCCGATACAATTAGCTCTAATATAAATTTGATTTTATTTAAATAAAAGCAGTCAAACCGTCGAATGAAAAAATAAAACTTAAACAACGTTTGCTGTAGAATAGTACGTATGAACAATTTCATCATCACAAACTACGCTAGAAAGACGTATTTGCTGTCGAGCGTAAGTATTTGCGAGGCAATTTTAAAGTATATACCTTGATAAAAATGATAATACTCGAAGGTACTGATTGTAAACACTAGGTACATATTATTGATAACATATGATGGTAATGCAATAATAAAGTATTTTTCTTACTTTGGCGTTCGGTCAATATTTCGCGCGCAAAATGCCACCTCCGCTCGCATACCGGCAGCCACAAGCCTGCGCTTGCGGCTGACGGCTTTTACTTAGCATAAGGGTGTCTTTCGGCGTGCGGGGAGCATGACGAAGGTTGGAGCATATACTGCGTTATAGACTAGTTAGACGCACTTTCAACCATTATAAAAGTTTGTTTGCGTTTAATACGACGTCCATACAAAATAAGAAAGAAAGAAAGAAAGAAGAAAGAAAATAAATTTATTTAACGCCACAACATATTACATCTAGAAAACAAAGACATACAAACATAAAAAACATTGGACGCTAAAATAGGACCCCACTCAGCATAATGCCGCGGCAATCCGTGGCGCTGGTTTTCAGTGGGGACCTAACTTAAAACTATGAGACGACAACACATACGCCAGCGACACACAAAAAACAGACATAAAAAAGAGAGAGACACTAAAATTTATACATACTGAACAACAACGAAAGAAAAGGAAAACAAAAACAAAAAAACAAAAAAAAAAAAAACATACTAATAACATATAAAAAAAAAAAAACCACACTGAATTATAAAATATACATCAAATTTAAAAATATTAAAAATAAAAAGAAAAACTGTAACCTAAAAACTTAAAAACTACCCACAAACAAATTATAGTTATTTTAATAGAATGACGGTATCAAATCGCAAACAGCTACATACGTCTCCAGAGAGATAAAGTGGTTAACGTCTACGTGTGTTACTTATATTGCAGTGATGTTTCAATTTGTGTTTATAAGAAGAACGTATAACATTTATACGTTTCTAAAGACTATTATGGTGACGTAAAAAAGTTAAGTGATACTAGGCTTAAATGACGTATGAGACATTTAAACAAAAAAAAATACTATACGATTTCTTAGACTAGTATCAGATCTAAAATTTTGCTAAAGATCCTAATCTTAAAGCGCGTATAGCGTCTTTTACGTATTTTTAGCCTAGTTTTTGGCTTATACGTTATTTTAGGCTAGACATGGTGGATAAGATTTTACGCATACCAGAGCATAAAAAAACGTATAGCTGCATATACGTTGTTTTAGCCTGGCTTTGTCAAATAGTCGCTTTTTAGACTAGGAACGCTTAGAAAATTAGTGCAAATACGGTCTTTTTACGATATTTTTCTCGAAAACTAAGCCACTTATCGGAAAACGGGCCAAAGTGGTCGATGCATCTCGATCTCTACATTACGAATATCACAAAAAGTCAATTTTGGCAAAATGTCGAAAAACTGCCTTTTAGCTTAGGACTCTTAGGAGGGCAGCTGTAGTAAGGGTTACTCCACGGACGAAAACAACGTAGTTATATCTCAGTCGGCTTCTTTATTGAAATGCTTTCTAACTATCTATGTACAGTTACTAACAACTTTTACGTAGCTATTGTAACGTCAGCAGGCGTTTCGACAGAGACACCGCACTGTGATCACAATAACTAGTTCGCAAGATTAATGTTGAAAGGTGATCAATAGCTTGAATGCAGCCAACCAAGCAGTAATCCGCTCATAACATTTGACGTCGATCGTAATTTGCACCTCGGAGGTCACTATTCTACGTCGACACACCGTTAGCGTGTTCTATCTCGGAGGTGGCGCCATCTCTGGACGAGTTTGGGTACTACAATTAGATATTTAAAAAAAATGATTTTAATGGAGACACGTTTCAAAAAGGGTATATCTGTAAATAGTCAATCGCGGGAAATTGTATATAATGTATATAAATATTTTGCGAAGGAAGCGGCAACTTTTAAGAGCGATAATTGTAAATATTTTAATAAACTTCAAGACCAGGTGATAGAAGCAACAGGCATTTCAAAAAGTACTTTAAAAATAATTTTAAACGAAGCCAACCAAAAATCTCCATCTATGCCTTTTGAAACGCCACAGAGAAAGAGACCGAAAAAAGATTATTTATTAAATTTAGATAGTTTTACGACGTAATCAGGAGAATGGTATATGACTTTCATTATAGATTCAAAGAACTCCCTAATTTGAAAAATTTGCGATTGAAATTAATAGAAGCGATAAATTTCAAGGGTTCTACGTTCACGCTACGAAAAATTTTACGAAAATTGGGATTTCGGTATTGCAAAACCAAAGATAACCGAAATACTTTAATGGAAAAACATGATGTGCGACTTAAAAGGACACAATTTTTATCTAAAATAATAAATATAGAGAAGAAGGAAAAGAAATAGTGTATATGGATGAATCGTACATACACACCTCGCACGTTAATGGCAAAGGCTGGTCAGACTCTAGCAACGCAGGGATTAAAAAAAACAATTTCCAAAGGGCAACGTCTTATTATAGCTCATGCCGGCAGTGAAAATGGTTTTATACCTGGTGCGTTGCTTATGTACAAATCTACGGACACAACGGGAGGTTATCATAAGGAGATGAACAGCGAAAACTACGAGAAATGGCTTAAAAATCAGTTCATTCCAAATTTGCCGCAAAACTCCGTGCTAGTAGTTGATAATGTCCCATATCACAACAAACATACCGAAAAGATGCCAAATTCTAATACCCGGAAACAAGATATGATAGATTGGTTGAAAACTCGCAACATTGCAGTAAACACCCGACTAAACAAACCCGATATTTACGAAATTATCTCAAAACACAAACCAGAACATATTCAATATTCAATAGATAAAATAATGGCTGAACGTGATGGTCATTCTGTTCTGCGGTTACCTCCGTATCACCCAGATTTTAAACCTATCGAAAATATATGGGCTCAAATAAAACAATATGTAGCCCAGCGTAATGTTGATATGTACGTCACAAGCATCAGGAATCTTCTCCAAGAAAAGGTTAATATGATCGGTCCGGAAGACTGGCGAAAAGTTTGTCAGCACGCAGTTAAATGTGAAGAAAATTTCCGTAAATACGAAAATAGAATTGATAACTACAGTGACCAATTTATAATTGATACACATGACTCCGATAGTGATGATGATAGGCTCACACCATAGCATTAAAAATGGTAATATTAACGCAATTTCCTAATCTTGAAGTTTTACTTTTATATTATAAATTCAAATCTACTTCTCCTTCTTCTTGGTCGTGACCTCATGACTGAGGGACGTGACTTTATTGGGCTATTCTTTCTGTCACTGCTCTCCAGGCCGTTCGATCTTCAGCCATTTGTATAGTTGCCTGGAGTGAAGTCCTGGTAATGTCTTGGACCACATCTGTCCATCTTCTGGGTGCACGCCCTCTACTCATTCGTCCATCGACACTCCCAGTCTGATTGTATGATCGAAGAAAATCCAATATGCGATAGGTATTCTCAGCTCTATATAATTTCTTCCAGAAGCGATACATGGTGAGATGACATTCTGTTTTCAAATTTACCTCCGGTCGAAATTCAAATTCTGATTCCATTTTATTTAAATTATGACAATAAGTCTAATCGCAATATACAGGATGACTTCAAATTGGTAATACAAAATCAATGTTTTAGATACATCTTCCCTTAATTAAGCCCCTCAATTAAGTCTCATGCTTTTACTCGTAACATAGTCAAAAGTATTTATTTATATTTTTTTTATTTATCCCATTTTTTTAGGCTTCACATGGTTATCCTAACATAATGTTTAACAAAGAAGGTTAAATAATTTCAAAAGAACACTTTCCTCTTTGGTTATCAATCACCTGTCACAGTATTTATGAAGGAAACGTGTTTTGATTAGTAATTGTCACTTGTTAATCGAAAATTAGATTTTCCGCAAGATTTTGATTTTACAATAAATTTTTAAATAAAACAATTCCTGAGAAACGTGTTACCGATTTTGCTACAAAAGGTGCCGGAGCAAAATTTGGAGAATCTCCATTTCCAGCAAGATGGTGCACCAGCACAGTTAGCTCCAAGTGTGCGATATCATTTGGACCAAGAGTTCCCTGGCAGATGGATTGGACGCAACGGCCCAGTCGCATTGCTGCCTCGAAGTCCCGATCTTCGCATGGCCGACTCGCCTTCCTTTGTAGAGCGAAATTAAAAGAAGAGTGTAGCACGGGAATCATATACCCTCAATGAACTTCGCCAAAAGATAATTGAGGCGTTCAATTCCGTGAAAACCAATGAATTTATTCTTGGCAGACTCAAGAATCTCAAGAGTAATCATATGAATCAGACTTATGTGTCCAGAAAAGCGGTGGTCATTTTCAACACATCTTAAAATACGTTTAGTTAAAGTAGGTGCACACTTATCTACTTATTGAAAGTATTGAAAGGCATTTACTGTGTTACATTCGGTAGATTACGTACATAATAAATGTTTTAATTTAAATTAATTCGCTTATTATTTACCATAGATTGTACAGTCGACTTCAAAGATATGTTTACACTTTTGCACCTTACTTCTTTGTAATAAGGCGAAAAACGTAAACATATCTTTGACGTCAGTTGTATCAGGGTACTTAAAACTAAAGAGCTTAAGGCCAGTCCAGACGGCAACAGTTTTGGGCCAATCTGATTAAATTGCCTGATCAAATCTGGTGGTGTGGTTGCAAACTCCATTTGGCTCGACGATTCCCCTTTTATTCGATTGTAAGATTATGACCGATAAAATGGAGGTCCGGACGCAAGAATACTAATTTGTGACGATAGTATGCGCGTTTATGGGCATTATTTTTAATTTAGAGCGGATGCACCATAATTGCCCCGCCCGTCTGCCCTGGCCTTTACACGAGTGTCACTCAGTGATATCGATAATTAATAATTACTTATTAACTTACATTGATAACATCGAGTGACAGGTATGACAGTTAGGTATTTAATGTGGGGTAACCACACTACGGGACTTTAATTATTTGTTTTATTAGAAAATTAGCGATAATTAAATACAGCTAATTTTAACAACGGAGTTACTGTAGTATACTATTGGGCATTAACTGAGTCCCAATCAAGTGTTTTGTATTACCAATTTGAAGTCACCCTGTAGTTATCTAGCGAAATTTAATTTAAGTGCCTTTTAGATTAGGGTTTATTTTATGTTGATTCTAATTGTCCACTTAACTTTTTACGATAACTTCAAAAAGTTTTATCAGCTATTAAGAAAGCAGAACAGCAGTATCACCTTCGTACGTTACCGCCGATAACCGAAGTCTTTTTCTAAATTACGAAGGTTCTTCTAAGATCTCACGCACTTGTACGGCACATTGGCAGTAAATCTTATTCTGTAACATGCAATGTAAATCTGTTATGACACAATTTTTGTAAATGTTTTTATGGAAGACAGATTATAAACTGAAATTTGGAGCATTAACTGAAAAGCAGAATCTGTCATGTGAGTTGTAAGCATGTTTTTGTCATGCAATGTGTAAACGTATTTAAATGTAAAGGTATTTTTGTAACACTCAACTGTAATAGTAGTTTATGTGACTGCTACATAATGAAAGGCATTAAAATACGAGTGTGGGTTTATGAAACGAATGAAATAAGTTTCATAAAAGGATCACACGAGTATTTTAATGCCTAATTATGTACAGTTACCCTCATATTACAGCCGGCATTGGGGCACTTTGTTCTCTGGCGGAACTCGCGGATATGAGGTGGCGTCTCCGAAATATCTTTATCGCATAGTTTACACGAAACTTTTGTTATAGTTAGTTTAAAAACAACAAATCAAATTATTTTTTACTTACAAACTAATTAAAAGATAAACTGTACGTCAAATGGCGGCAAATGAAAACTTTTTCACGCACGTCACGCATTGTAGTTTTTTTTTAATTCAGAGACAAACTAGAGTCGGGGTCGATTGCCATATCGTTCGATACCAACTAACATGCCAGATTTGTCAACATTGTATGCAATTGTCATTTCATTTCGAATAAAACGTCATCTCGACTGATATTAGAATAGGGGTCAAATCAAATTGCTTTTTTTTTCTGAGTTGTTCGAAATTTGAATGCATTACCAAATCGATTTTGATATAGTAATGAAGCTATTACAACATTTTCACAGATAAGAAATTTGCTGTAACAAAACAGTTTATCGTAATGTGGTCCATTATTTACGGATTTTGTAGGCATCATAGAGGGTTTATGATATGTGTGTAGATAAAGGTATTTTTGACCTCGACTGTACAATGACGAATACGCGTCTATGCAGCTACGCTTCCGTGGACAGTAGGCCTAACTTGACTTACATGACTTCGTGTGACCACTATAGTATGGAAGAGTTGATCATGCGGAACCATTTAATTAGAATAAAATGAAAACTATTCAATAATGCGAAAAAAAAATTAAAGGGCCAATTCTGTGACCATATTTCCTACATGTAGATTAGAAAAAATAAAAAAAAAACAACGGGTCGCACTCCGGGAGTGCCGACAGAAGTGAAAACTCAATGACTAGTCCACAATGTCTGCAGCAATATGTATAATTGACCCATCCTCCTTTCTATTCCGAAATTGCTGGTCAGTGATCTTGTTTAAAATTCGAAATTCAAATTTGTAGCGTTAATTGTTTTTTCTACTCGTCGACTGTAATTCTTGAATTAAGATTTCTTATACCAAACTGCAATTGGGTATTTTTAATGTATGGGCTCCCAACTCAACTATAATATTCATTTCGATACATTTTAGTCAACTATAATGAGATTGACCACAGATTGAATTGAATCACAGCTCGCCGCGATCAAGAGAACGAAACAAAACCATACCTCAAATTAATTATTTATTTTAGGTTGTATAGTATAAACAATTGGTTCATAAGTCAGAAACGCGCATGTGACACCCTTAATATAGCAACATCCATAGACTACGAACACCACTTAGTGTTGCTTGTTAGTCTCCATAGGCTACGGTGGCCAAAATCGAGAAAACAACTGTCTAAAAATCGAATTTAGCGCGGAGTAAGTACCAGGGCCTCATCAGTTACGAGAAGGTGTCGTTGACCAACGCGGCGGCGGGGCGCGTACCAGTATGAAGGTATCGCGGCTGCTGGCGTATCTTAGCTGTATACTTTTGGTTTGGTTTGTTTGTATAATTCTACTAGTTTAAAGTATTATTTTTGTTGACTCGTAGAAAAAGTATTGTATACAATAGTGATATAATCAAGCTTTTCAATCTCGTACCTCATTTAGGCAACTCAGCAAGCTTCGTTGCCTAAACACGGTACTCGACTGAAAAACTCTCTATTATATCACGATTGTATAAAATACTATAAAACTCGAATAGATTATTGTAAAGTTACCTTGCAGACCTCGCATCTAAATATATTTGGTCATGATATTTTGAGTTTTATTCACCAGTACTAGAGTTCACTTTTATTAGCGATTTCATCAAGATGTAGCTTTATTGAATTATATTTGAGTGATATAAATTAAATTAAATTAAATAATCATTTATTTCAGGCAACACCCATATAAGTGTTAGTAACAGGACTTAAATACTAATGTTAAAAAAGTACAATTTTCATTAAAACCTACCATGCAAGACAATAATAATATGTTACCTACTTAGAGCTAAAATAATACAAATAATACAATACCGGGTGAGCCATACATACTTACACAAAACTTTTTGTTTAATACTTACATGATATATAAAGTTAGAATCCCAAGTAGCATTGCAAGCTGTATATAAGCTGTATTAAAGTTTATTTGTATACTATAAGCTGTACAGTTAGGCTGTACAAAGGCTGTATAAGCGCTTATACAGCCCTTATAAGTAAAAAAAGGGCCCAAATTATACAGCCTTTGGCGTTATTAGAGCTGTAGAGTAGCTGTATAAGCAATACATAAGCTGCATAATAGCTGCATTACAGCTATATTTCGGTGTATCAGGAAACCTTAACACTACAGATAATCTCTTATAAGTACGATATAAGAATATAAGTTTTAAATGAGTTATAAGAAAGAATTACAAGAGAATAATAATCATTTAAGAAACTAAAATGTCTTAATCTTGTTCATTCGTAATATAGTAATGGCGTTGTCGCCATTATTGTTTATTGTTAAAGTGTTATAGTGGATGGTAAAAGTAAAAGTAAATATTATACAGGACTTGAATGGAATATTACATTATTGATAAGTGCGGATTATTATTTATTGTGAACCTGTGTATCTTTTCTGGCAAAATATTTACGCGCCTGCAAAATAACAAAGAGAAACCATAAGGAAAATATCAAAAATCGGTAAAGTTACTGTTTGTTTTTAAGGTTAGAGTATCAAAAATATTTATAAATATTAATTCTAAGGCTAAACAATTTATTTTAGCTGGTAATCATAACACGGCGTTGGTCTGCTAAATATTTGCAATATTTCTTGAATTATATTTACAAATACGTTTTTTTTTATTGTAAAATGGCGACAATTTTTAAACAGCCTACAGGATAGTTGGAGAGCATTATAATTTTAGTAGCTGTGCTTTGTAATAAATGGAGTGTCTTTTACAGCTTTTGTAATTAAAACAGCTTTATAATAGAATATTTGTATTCGTTTGGCTGTATTTCGGTTCTCCGTACATAAGTTATAATTCTCTTTAGAGATCCGTATAACAAATAAAAAACCTGTACTGTAACTGTCATATATTCCTTTAGTTTCATAATACACTTATATTCAGAAATCATTACACTACTATACTTATACGAGTGTAAAATTACCCCCAAAGATTGTTATAAGCGACTCTGTCAGTAATACAGAAAAAGGTGTACTATAGCTGCCGTTTATTCATCTGGTTTTATAATACCCTTACAGACAGAAGTTATACAACTACTATTCTTATAGGAGAGTAAGATTACGCCATAAGAAATAGCTTTAAAACGGGGTTGACAGATACTTTTGTACAGCTAAAAGTGCCAAGTGTTACTACAATACAGCCTGTATACAGCTTTTACGATAGAATTCGCTTGTAGTCTCTCACAACACTTTTAGTTTTATAGTAGATTTTTTATATTCTGATAAAGCACCCCATGCTTCCGCAGAATCCTTTATAATGATTTTATACAGCTTGAGCTGTATAATGTCTGTAAAGTACCTTTTATACAGCTTAAATCTTTTCTGACACTCTTATACGTCCCTTAAATCACTCTAAGTTCTTAATTGGCTGCTATATTGAGGTTGCCGACACTTCCATGCTACTTGGGAATCTAACTGTGAGATCCTCGTATTTCAGCCCGTACAAGATTAGAACATTGAGCTTTATTGCTTAATATAAAAGTCCAGTTTTAAATAATTGACCTGATTATGATACGTTATGACTAAAGTTCTTTGGTGAATAACATTGTCCGTGACACATGACGTCAGCGTTACGTTACGCGTTACGCGTTACGCTGAATCGATCATTTTTTCCCCACCTCAAAAAGTGCTCAGCACCGCTAAAGAAGTTTTCACTTCAAAAATTACGATGAACCGTCAACGATAACAGCATTTGAATCTTTAAAACTTTAAACGTAATTATCTCGAAACTCAACTTTTAAAGTTACATGCCATGCGCGTGACGCGTGACACGGCAGCGATGTGAAATTGGGGCGGTCACAAAATTTCACGAGAATGGGTTGAGAATTGTGACCTGTAGAGGAGAACATCCGGACATACAAAAGCAAAATGCCCGAGTCAAAACGTAGACCTTCGGTTAATAGAGTCAGACCAAGTAAAGTCTGCAGTGGATTTGATAGCCCACTCAGTGCAAACATTCATAGTTTACATTAAAAAAGTATTGTTTTGAAATTATGACGTATAAATAACACTGGCACTGCGACGGCTATCAAAATCGCTGCAGACTTTTCGTGGCTTAACTCTAAATGAGTTTTACTTTCAAAATACTGACGTTTATAATTGAATGTTTTTGTTTTATGTTTAAAAATATTTAATTTAATTAAGTTAACAGCCGTTTAAAAAATATTATTTTTACACAACTTTCAATCGTGGCTGAATGCCGGATGGGTTTGTGCATTCGATGCCACACCTGTCACAAATCCCCTCGTTGCACAATGTACCTACGATTTCATTACTCATACTCTGAAAGTTCATCATTGTTTAGCTATGGAGCGTTGAAAGTATGTATGTAATATGTTTAACCCCAACATCATAAACCCTCCATGATGCGTTCAAGAACCGCACATTATGACCGCCATAAAAATAGACTGTTTTGTTAGAACACATTTCTTATCTGTAAAAATGTTATTATTGCTAAATAATAACATCGATTTCGATAATATTATGCATAATAGGCAAGGCAAACGAAAACGAGGAAAATCAAGAGCCAGATGGGAAGACGACATCACACATACGGCTGGCAAACTATGGATGACACAAGCCAAAGATAGAGACCATTGGTCATCGCTGGAGGAGACCTTTACCCTCAGCTAAGAGGGGTTCTCGCTTGACATTGCTATCTATACCGTTTTATTAGGCAGGCTTCCGGTTTTTTACCCCATAGCTCAGTTCTTAGTCCATCGCTTTCATCCAATAACCTAGTTCATTTTAGATTCCATCAACTCTCAATAGTCCTTACACCCTGGCGGGTGCTGCCTCTGCGTGCGTCCCATGACACGGGCAAGGGCAGCCTCCGCTCGGTGTACCCCTTACATTTCATTAAAGTGTCAAAAGGGCCTCTACGTGTTGGCTACGGCTCCGCGCATGCCTCCCAAAGGTCCGGAACACCATCGTTCCGTGATGGGAAAGACATACCTATTACTATTGATTTTAAATTATTATCTGCATTTTACTGACTCTATTATTGACATTGCTATTTATACTTAATTATTATATCACTATGGCACACTAGAAGAGCAACCGGTGGAACAGGCAGGATTTAGGAAGCAATTAGGGCTCGCGGTCGAGTCCGTGTTTCGTTTACACGTTTCGAATACCCGTTTCCGAATAACACGTACACGGTTTTCTGGCCCGTTCCGCACGTGTAATTAAGAAACGTGTAATTAAGATCCGTCTCCACGGATAAACGGGTATTCGGAGAAACGGATCTTATTTACCCGTGGCTCCGGACACGTCCTTGACGAGTAGCGAAGGAACGAACCGGCGCGGCGTACTCAAGAGTTAGAAACAAGTAGACGCAAGATTCATGACGAGTTTCCGTCATATTTATCCTTATTCCGTGGTTCATAGAGTCGAAATTCAATAAACGGTTTCTGAGCAGGTAGTTTTTGCTTGCAATGTTGCAATACGAGTAGAAAATTAGAAATACAGTATACCTATGCTACTTATCAAAATAGTATTTTATATAAGACTTCAAATACTAATACTTTATGGTTTATTAATATAACTTGATAGCAACAAAATTAAAGTGCTTAAAAAAAATTAAAAGCAATAAAGAGACTTTACTAATCTGGCCATGCATGATCTGGTAGGTGGTGGTAGGTAAGTATACAATATTCTTACCAATTGCATATTTTCAAACAGTTCTTATATTTTTAATAATTTGTATTCTGTATATTGTATGGGTGAGTTTTTACGAATATATTCTGTCAATAAGAAATGTATATTTTTAAATCTAATTATTTTTTAAGTTACGTAAGCCAGACATCTTAGTATTATTATAGTAAACCATGTAAAAATTAATAAATACAGTGTAACTCTATATAACGACATTAACGACACTGAAGGGACTGCGGATTTTTCGACGTTAAGTATAGAGAGCGGTTGTTAAATGGAGTGAAATAAAAAGGTCATCTTACTATTCTAAATATTCTAATGTATCTGTTTATAATATACTTAGGACACATTTTGCACAAGAAGAACATTCATTTCATACAAATAACAACGCCTATTAATTTATAACGTGTAACATCTTGTCAAAAGTCTAGTGCCCGAGGTAAACATGTGCAAGTTGATCATACAAAAACAAAAGACAAATTTTCTTAGAATCTCCGGTACGTCAGTCGAAGTAAACACGTGCTAGATAATAAAACAACAAAACAGCAAACAAAAAAACGTACACAGCTGCAGTTTTTATCAATTTCGGCAACTTAGAAAGTATTTCTTAATGATGTATTATGCCGTATTGTTGTCGTTAAATAGAGTGAGCGTGTCGAGCGTGACGCTATATAGAGTCTATTACTGTATAGAAAACAAGGTAAACCAACCAAAGTCAAGCAATTTCGACATTTTAAGGAGTTTGTCGTTAAAACGAGTGACGTTATAAAGAGTTTACACTGTAATCATGTGTATCTGCCAATAAGTAATGTATTTACAACTTTTAATATAATTTAGTATGAATTTATGAAAAGTAAGACTTTTCTTAAATTCATTATCTTATTATCATATAAAATGAACTTTAAGACTGTACTAATAAATATTATTTACAATTTTAGCAACAAAACAACAAAACGATTTTAAATTAAAGTAACTTGGAAAGACTGTATTTTACGAATTGGCCGACTAAGTGGCGAACTGGAGTCATACCTACTTACCTAAACACAATATCTTAAAAGTCATATTTATTTCGTGTTCATTTGCTTAGATACATTTGCTTCTTTAATTTTAGCCGCTGCATTTGTTACAATTTCATATATGTGTAGACAGGTTCTCCTTATTACACCGACATAAAGCTTATAATTAGCTATGGCAGTTCTGATAATGGTTTGGGACTACTTGTTTTCGGCGATATCAGACAAAAGGGTATTGAAAAACAACACGTTCTAATGAATGGAACGCCACCGGCCGGCATTTATTACCTGAGCACTAGTGTGAAAGTGACTCCAGTCAACATGAATGATTACCAATTTTGAGATCTATCTTAATGTATTTAGCAATATAATTGCAAGGTAACCAAGGTAGCATGGGTTTTTATGGTTCTCGCGTGAAATCCTGCGTTTCAAATGCCGCTGTACTTTTTTGCTTCGTTGGTATAGATTAGTAACTAATCTAACAGTTAGGTAATTGATAAAAATAACAAATAACCACAAAGTAGTAGTAGGTAGTATTTGTCTGCATATCTATTCTTCGCGAAACTATATAACTTACACCATTATATATAAAATGTGTTTCTTTGATTGAAATGTAATATGTAATGAAATTAACTTAAAAGCAATAATAGTAAAAAAAAATTGGCCAAGTGCGAGTCGGACTCGCACACGAAGGGTTCCGTACCATTATCTATAAAAACGGTCACCCATCCAAGTACTGACCCCGCCCGACGTTGCTTAACTTCGGTCAAAAATCACGTTTGTTGTATGGGAACCCCACTTAAGTCTTTATTTTATTCTGTTTTTAGTATTTGTTGTTATAGCGGCAACGGAAATACATCATCTGTGAAAATTTCAGCTGTCTAGCTATCACAGATCACGAGATACAGCCTGGTGACAGACGGACGGACGGACGGACGGATGGACGGACGGACGGACGGACGGACGGACAGCGGAGTCTTAGTAATAGGGTCCCGTTTTACCCTTTGGGTACGGAACCCTAATTAAGGTTCTAAACTAGGGACGAGTTAGTTCAAAATTAAAAATAGTAGACTATATAGAATAGGGACACCTACTTCCATTCATATACAGAGTCATTTTTGGACCGTTAGCCATATTGTGCGAGGTGATTAGGTAGGTCATACTGAACAACTTTTTCTATGGGACCAACCTCTATGGCTAACGGTCCAAAAATAACCCTGTATTGTATAGTTGGTTAAATATGTTATATTAACACATGTGTTAAAACTGTTATAAATAATTTAAAAAAAAATTCGTACGCTAAACGAGTTCATCTGAAGTCAACATTCAATACTAGACCTTGCATACCCAGAGCTAGAGCATTGATTGGCTCAAACTGTTTCGGATCCGTTCGGGCCGGTCTTAAGTACCCGTGTAAACGGAGATACGTATCTGAGAAACGTTTCTTGGGAACGGTTCTTGGATACGTATCCGGATCCCGGCGGTTCCGTGTAAACCGTGTTCTTAGCACCGCCGGTTTTAAGAACACGGGTATTCGTTTCGGCGTGTAACACGGATACCGGGAGCCCTAGAAGCAATACTCGACTATAGACCGTATTCACACTCTGGAATTATTGATAGAAAAATATCAAGAGAGAAAGAGAGCTCTATATGTTGCCTACATAGACTATAAAAAGCCTTCGATTCCGTATCACATGCAAGTATCTGGGCTACGCTAAAAGAACAGGGAGTGGAGGACGGGTATATACAGGTAATAAAAAGCATTTACAGTAACAACACGGGTAGAGTAAAATTGGAAAGACACGGCCCAATCTTCCCTATTAGAAGAGGGGTAAGATAAGGCGATCCGACATCCCCAAAGCTTTTCATTGCCATTCTAGAGTCGATCATAAGAAAGCTAAATTGGAAAAACTGCGGCCTAAATATTGACGGAAATTACCTGAGCCACCTGCGATTTGCAGACGACTTGGTGCTTCTATCAGAATCAAGCGAACAAATAAAATTCATGATCCATTCTCTAAACACAGCAAAGAAGTAGGCTTAGAGATGAACCTCACTAAAACAATGCTAATGACAAACAGCACGCCAAAGACCATATCTGTAGACGACGAAAAACTGATATATACGGATAAATACACATACTTGGGCAAACAAATCAGCTTCGATAAAGAAAGCAACCATGCGGAAATAGAGAGGCGTATTCAACATACTTGGAATAAATATTGGAGTTTAAAGGAGATTTTTAAAAGCAATATGCCAATTAAAATTAAAACACAAGTAATGTCGTCCTGTCTTTTACCATGCTTAACATGCATATGCCTGCCAGACCTGGAAGTACACAGCAAAAATAAAGAAAAAAATTGTCACATGTCAACGAGGCCTCGAGAGAAGCATGCTAAATATTAAAAAAAGCAAAAAATACGGCACACTGAAATAAGAAGCATATCAAAAGCTATTGATGCTCTAAAATATGCCCAAAAACAGAAATGGAAATGGGCAGGGCATGTAGCACGACTGACAGACCACCGATGGACCCTAAGAGTGACATCCTGGAAAGGCCCATGTGGGAAACGCGGTATCGGAAGACCGCGAACGAGATGGGCGGACGAGATAATCAAAATAGCTGGTACTAACTGGATGCAAATAGCCCAGGATAGAACAAACTGGGCATCTTTGGAGGAGGCCTTCACCTGCGGAGGGGTTCTTGCAGATTAAATAATATTTTTTATAGTCGCACAATAATGAAACAAAAATAGTTAATCTTAATAAAAAATTAGTATTTAAGTAAAAATGTACTGTAACGGTTGCAAGAAATAAAAGGCTCTTTTTTTAATATTTTTTTTTTATTTATTTATTTTTTTATTTATGGCCTATTGACATTTAAATTATTATCTGCATTTTGTTGACTCTATTTCTCTATTACATTATTATTTCCTTGTAAATTTTGATTAATTTTAAAAATTATCTTTGATATGAAAATATTTAATTTAATTAAATGTATTAAACTTCATCAAAAATTGCATGATAGAATAGGGACATAGTTATGGAAATGTACTGCGACTTTTTAAGCATGTCTTTTTGTGTTTACTATTTAAATTTTATGTGTTTGTACGTTATATTGGCGAGAAATAAAAGGCTTTTTTATTTTATTTTGTGCATTCAAATTTCGAACATCTTTGAGAAACAAAGAAATTTGATTTGACCTCTATTCTAATATCAGTCGAGATGACGTTTAGTTCGAAATGAATTGTTAATTTGCAAACAAATTTGACAAATGTCGCACGTAAGTAAGATATCGAACGATATGATAGTTGGGGCCGACTCTAGTTTGTCTCTGAATTTAAAAAAACTATGACAGCTACCAGAAAACTTTTCTTTACCGGTTAAAATTTGTTTTGTTGCATTAAATTGCTCGATTTGTTGAATTTAAACCATAAAATGAGCGATCAAGATGATATAGATATTTCGGCGACGCCTCCTGATATATATATCCGTGACAAAGCAACTAACGTCATAAATGACTTATTACCAGCTAAGTCAAGGAAACAATACAAATAAGGAACATACATACTTCTGTCCGAGCTGGGCAAGTGAATTATAATACTTAATTGCACCATCCAAACTGTAAATAATGATTATTGTACTAAATAAAATTTTTCGTTTTCGCATTTGTTTTCTGTTTTATTTCACTAATAATTACTGTTAGTGGCCCTGAACAACGCCGCGATGCCGGTCTTAATATGCGGCTCCTGAATAATAATAATAATAAATCTTTATTCACTTATTCACTTAAAACCTAACATCGTACAGAGTGACGATATTATACTAGATACAGAAAGCTTATAATTAGGTTTGTGACAGTTTCACCAAGGTCGAGCCTCTGTCTCCCGAGCTAGGTCAGAGCCTGTGACTCGGGAGTCAGCGATTCCTCCGCTAAAGGTTACATAGTAATGGTAGCAAAAATAACAGCTATTTTAACAATAGTTGTACGATACAATCTATCTATACATATAATAAAGCTGAAGAGGGTCGAAAGTCTGTACATGGAAGATATTTGAAAAAAAGTTGGCTCGGGATACTTAGAATTGATAACAGAACACGTTCCAACAGTTTTTAGAATTTTTGTCTGTTTGTCTGTTTATCTGTTTATCTGTTTGTCTGTTTATTTGAACGCGCATCACGTGAAAACGGCTGAACGGATTTTGATGAAAACTTTACTAATCTGTCGAGAAAATTTCCGGCCAGGTTATAGGCTATAAAAATTCAACCCCTAAAAGGGGGGGTAGCCACAACACTCGATTGACTTAAGTTTGCCCCTGAATCGTATGGCGCTACTTAGGAAGGAGGGGCAAACTTTATTCAAATATGTGCTAACAAGTACCCTGGTAAACTAACAGATGGCGCTGAATTTAATACGATGTGACATAAATAAGCCACCGAGGAAGGATTTTGCCAAATTAACTCTAAGTTTAGAAGACCCCTCTTCTAAAATTTCATTCAATCGTACGATATCAACAAATTTAATTGAATAATTGTGTTGATTTAATAATACAACAAAATTAAACGACAGTAAATTAATTGCCCCTCATTGCACAGTGCCATCTTTTGGGGAGCTGAGTAAACATTAAGTAACCAAGAAAACTAAAAATGAGTTTACATAGTTACGTAGTAGTGGTAAAATAAACATACATATCAACACGCGTATACATAAAATTATTTATTTACGCCGTCATGAATTATACCTAATCGTAATTATATCGCATCCATATCAAAGCCATATTCATACGTATCGCCTCCTTAAGCACTTAATAATGGCCACGAAGTTGGGTACTTAAGATGTTTATGATAAAGGTGACATTTGGGTGGCGACTGCAGCAGCATTAGGTACTCTGTTGCAACGTTACTGCTGCGGCACTGTCAATTTTCGTGATAAAATGATGTGACTGATTTCCACACTAAAAGTAAAATGTACAACTGTCTATCAAATTGCGTTTTTTTATATCGAAAAATTGTCGCGCTCGCTTCGCTCGCGTTTTCAATAACTTTTTAAGATATGATAAAGGTGACATTCGGGTGGCAACTGCAGCAGCATTAGGTACTCTGTTGCAACGTTACTGCTGCGGCACTGTCAATTTTCGTAATAAAATGATGTGACTGATTTCCATACTAAAAGTAAAAATGTACAACTGTCTATCAAAATGCGTCTTTTACACCGAAAAATTTTCGCGCTCGCTTCGCTCGCGTTTTCAATAACTTACTAACATATGATAAAGGTGACATTCAATTTTCGTGATATAATGATGTGACTGATTTCCACCTAAAAGTAAAAATGTACAACTGTCTATAGAATTGCGTTTTTAGGGTTCCGTACCTCAAAAGGAAAAAACGGAACCCTTATAGGATCACTCGTGCGTCTGTCTGTCTGTCTGTCTGTCTGTCTGTCTGTCTGTCCGTCTGTCACAGCCGATTTTCTCCGGAACTACTGGACCAATCAAGTTGAAATTTGGTACACATATGTAAGTTTGTGACCCAAATACGGACATGTAACGTAAACAAATGAATTTTAAACATGGGGGCCACTTTTGGGGGGTAAATGAAAAATTGAAAAAATTTAAGATTTCAAACTATATCATGTTACATATCAAATGAAAGAGCTTATTGTACGGATCTCAAATATATTTTTTTTATAATTTTCGAATAAACAGTTTAGAAATTATTCAAGAAAATAGGCAAAAAATGACCATTCCCCCCCCCCCCTTATCTCCGAAACTACTAGGTCTTAAATTTAAAAAAAAATACATAAAATTGGTCTATACCTATAGATGACAGGAAAACCTATGAGAAATGTACAGTCAAGCGTGAGTCGGACTTAATTACAGTTTTTGATCCGACCCCTACGGATTTTTTAAAGAGATTTCACTCACGTTTCACATAAAAAATACATTGTTAACAGTGCCGGATTACTTAGAGTAGTAGTTTTCTTAGAGTAATTGGTGATAATTTTCTGATAAGATAATCATTTTAAATATTTACCGGTCTTACCTACTTACGAGTAATTGTAAGGTCAAATTAAAAATAATGTTTAAAAATAAATGTTAAATTGAGAGCTAGCTCAAAGTTTTTTGTACTCGTCGACTTTAATGGTTGAATTAATGAAGACTTTGTAACCAATAAGCAAAACAAGCACGTGCTTACGGCACCACGTTCAGGGGGGGCACCAAAATGCCAGGTTGAAAAAGGTGCACAAATTTTAAAATTAGGGACAGACACATCGTTTTTACCACACGATTTTTTTAGCTGTCCAAAAGCTAATTTGCAAAAATAATGGCGCGTAATTCTTTGGGAAACAATCGGTCGCAATAGAAGAGTCGTGATTACATGCATAGATTCGATTTCAACCCACTCTTTTGCGGTTCGGCGTTAGGTCTTATGCGAGGCCTTCTGCCTTACGGCAAAGTTGATCTTCTGCCTTAATTACACTTGGGCGTGGATCCAAATCCAAGCTTTCCTCTTTCGCAGCTGGGCCTACTGCCTTTCTCACACTTCGCCAATTCAATTCCAAGCTCTGCTTTCTTGCATATTTTATGCATGAAAACAACCTCGCTGAGACCCTTAAATATCGAGCCCTATGCGAAGCTAGGCTGATAGAAAACTGTCCCATCCCTTCTCTGTATGAAATCCTGGATTCGCGCCTGGTTGGGACTAAAACTAAAATTGCGTTTTTATATCGAAAAATTTTCGCGCTCGCTTCGCTCGCGTTTTCAATAACTTTATAAGGTATGATAAAGGTGACATTCGGGTGGCGACTGCAGCAACATTACTCTGTTGCAACGTTACTGCTGCAGTACTGTCAACTTCCGTGATAAAATGATGTGACTGATTTCCATACTAAAAGTAAAAATGTACAACTGTCTATCATATTGCGTTTTTATATCGAAAAATTTCCGCGCTCGCTTCGCTCGCGTTTCTATTACTTTCTAAGCTATGATAAAGGTGACATTCGGGTGGCGACTGCAACAGCATTAGGTACTCTGTTGCAACATTACTGCTGCGGCACTGTCAATTTTCGTGATAAAATGATGTGACTGATTTCCATTCTCAGCTGTAATGCGGCAATGAACTTCTCTCAATTTACCAAAAAATCAATGTAATCTTGATGACCCTAGGGAGAGGGGGCACCTAGAAATGCTTAGGGCATCAAAATATCTTAATCCGGCACTGATTGTTAAAAATTGAGTAATATACGGAACCCTTAGAACGCGAGTCCGACTCGCACTTGGCCGGTTTTTTTTATATCGAAAAATTGTCGCGCTCGCTTCGGTCGCGTTTTCAATAACTTTCTAAGATATGATAAAGGTGACATTCGGGTGGCGACTGCAGCAGCATTAGGTACTCTGTTGCAACGTTACTGCTGCGGCACTGTTAATTTTCGTGATAAAATGATGTGACTGATTTCCACACTAAAAGTAAAAATGTACAACTGTCTATCAAATTGCGTTTTTTTTATATCGAAAAATTGTCGCGCTCGCTTCGCTCGCGTTTTCAATAACTTTTTAAGATATGATAAAGATGACATTCGGGTGGCGACTGCAGCAGCATTAGGTACTCTGTTGCAACGTTACTGCTGCGGCACTGTCAATTTTTGTGATAAAATGATGTGACTGATGTCCATACTAAAAGTAAAAATGTACAACTGTCTATCAAAATGCGTTTTTTATATCGAAAAATTTTCGCGCTCGCTTCGCTCGCGTTTTAAATAACTTTCTAACATATGATAAAGGTGACATTCAATTTTCGTGATATAATGATGTGGCTGATTTCCGTACTAAAAGTAAAAATGTACAACTGTCTATCAAATTGCGTTTTTTTATATCGAAAAATTTTCGCGCTCGCTTCGCTCGCGTTTTCAATAACATTCTAAGATATTTATGATAAAGGTGACATTTGGGTGGCGACTGCACCACCATTAGGTACTCTGTTGCAACGCTATTGCTGCGGCACTGTCAATTTTCGTGATAAAATGATGTGACTGATTTCCATTCTCAGCTGAAATGCAGCAATGAACGTCACTCAATTTACCAAAAAAATTCAATGTAATCTTGATGACCCTAGGGAGAGGGGGCACCATGGTCTAGAAATACTTAGGGCATCAAAATACCTTAATCCGGCCGACTGATCGCTTGCGGAGTCAAAACGATTTGGGACTCGCATTGCGTATACGCATTACCATGCCTTCCCGAAAAAAATCGAATCATTCGCGAAAGTTTCGCAACGCATTGAGGTTACAAGGGGCACGTGGTCTTCCTCAGGAGTCTGAAGAAGACCACGGTAAGTGGCGCTTTAGCCAGGCAGGCCGCTTCGCTTTCGCTCGCGCGCATATAGCTTACTGTATCGTCCGATATTCACCTACTACTCTGTCATTTAAATCCTTAGAGAATATAACCAACGGAGACGCCATGTCTAGAATTTTCGGTACAAAATAGTCTGGTGTTTTTTGCGGGGGAGGGGCACATCAAATGTGTACCTACGTAACGTAAACATAGCCATGTCAGCTAAACGTCGGTTGACCATTGGCCGCCTATTTTCGACAGAGGGGAACGCCTGTTACGACCACTCCGTTTGGTTATATTCTCTAAGTTTAAATCACGTGTAAAATTTGAATAAGAGCGAATAAAACTATTGATTTTGGAGTGTAGTTTTATTTAGTGGTACCTAATGGTAAAATATTTTATCTGGACTACAGTCCTCTAGCATATCCATCTGTCAACTTTACTTCAAGTTCCGCCTCCAGGGGAGAGGGAGAGAAATAAGGATTAGAAATTAGCCGCTTACTGACACAGACCGAATTACACGCGGGCGGAGCCGCGGGCACAGCTAGTCTACAATATGTATAAGAAAGAAAAAAAAAAGAATACAATATTTCAGTTGTAATATGTAACAATAAGAGAGAAGTTCAATCTACTTTGTTTTAATTACTTTAATACATTTTATATTGAGAAGTTACATGTGTGTATAGGGGTGTCTAAGGTACAATTATTTTAGGCAGCTTAAAAGTGTTTCAGTCTCCTGGTAAGTTTGTGTTTGGAGCCAGGTTAATAACTTAGATTTGCAATCGTAACGGTTTAATCTATAGAAGTCTAGCCGTTTGTTGATTTTATTATACAGTCTGGTGCTCATTGCTACGAACTGGCGACTCGCAAAGACTGTCCGCTGGCGTTCTGCTGGACAGACAGTTTGTTAATGTCGTTTTTTAAGAGCTGTCATAGATACAGGAAGATATCGATGTCTGCGTAGGATGGCACGGAGAATGTAGAGTTGCCTAACAGACAGAACTTTACATTCGGCATATAGTTTGGCTGTTGCGTACCTGTAAGGTTTTGATGTTGCAACCTTCAGTACTCTCTGAGCGCGCTCCAGCTTGAGCATTGTTGTTTTACCAGCGGCTCCCCATAACGGGATACAGTACGTGACAAGGGACTGACAGAGGGACGTATACGCCATCATTATAATACTATGAATGCATCATGGAGGCTTAATGGTATGTGGGTAGATAAAGTAGGGTATGTAACTGTACATAATTAGGCATTAAAACACTCGTGTGAACCCACACTCGTGCCCTTCATTGTGTACAGTCACATAAACTACTATTACACTCCTCGTATTAGAAACCTAGTGTTTAACTTGGTCGAAAGGCACCAAATCTGATTCGAACTATAGGCTATTATTAATTTATTATATTATGTTCCTTTCAGATTCACCACTCTCTTGCCCTCTGGCCGGCGGTGTTCGCCAAAGCTAGCTTTGTGTATCACACAATAATATTCTTGACGAGGACATTACCGGTAAGTTTTGACAAGGTTTTTTCGTGTTTCGTCGGATTCCTGATTCGTCGTATTCTTGTTTCGTCGGAATTATATACATATAATTAAATATGTCGTGCAGTAAACCAGTATTTACTAAATATGAAGATTTAATGTAATCACCAGTGATCGTACTTTTTCTAGCATTTTTAGTGCAATGCTAGGGTTGTCAGTAATGCCCAATATTGTTTTAACCAGGAATCAAATAAAATAGCGTATTAAACAAAGCACATCATCTTGAAATACAGAAAATATTCTCAGAACTTGTACCTAAAGCCCAACCCAATATGCTTAATGAAATGAAGGGTTAATTTACAATACGAAATGTAAATGGCTATTACAGTTGCAATAAATCCTTATCTCATATTTATGATTAGGAATTGATACATTTGATACACTAACTAAGTATAATTATTATCATAGACAGTATAATGTAAGGGTATTGGCGGTCAATAAATATAGAAGTCAAATGCCAAATGCGTCCAGATACAATTTAGGGAAATGAGACAGTAATACAAAATTAACGCGAATTAGTCGATTAGGCGAAAACGATTTTACGGAATTCTGCGGTAACACACATAAAAAAAGAAAACCAAAACAAAATAACTTAATCTTTAAAAAAAAAAGGGAACCGCCTTCAAAAAACCAACCCACTGAAAAGCACAAATAGTTATTTGTACAACAAGAGATCAAAGTTTGATATTTCTTCGAGTGCTTATTTTGAGTCCCGTGCAAGCGAAAGATTCTATAATAGATTCACGAGCGTAGCGAGTGAATCTAATTTTGAATCTTGAGTGTAGTAAGGGATTCAAAAGCGCACGAGATGTAAATAACTTTGATCTCGTGTAGTACACAAAATTTTTCACCCTAAGCAGTGAGAACATACCTAGAGGGACAGAGATAATAGAACCCAAGTATATCGAACTTGTATTAGACCCCGCATGTTGAAATGACATTTGACTATAAAGGTCACTTGAATGTCATAACGCGATCTTGCTCACCGAGTGAGACAAAATGACTCAGTGAGCAAAATCGCATTTTGCTCACTGTTTTTAAGAAGCAAAGTGCCCTTGTTCGAGCTGCTGAGGTGAAAAATAATTTTTATATGGATCCCCTATACGGGTCCAATCCCTATCCCGCCGTAAAGCAAATTTCTGCCAAAAAGTAATTAATACCTAATAATAAGAAAATTAATAACCATCCGGGTAATTACTTAGTTTTTGAAATCGGTGCCAAACCAAAATTTTAGTGAACCGATATTTTCTGATATTTTAGACAACAACAGTTTACTCATTCTTGTAGGTACTACATACTTTTTTTTCTGATTGGCAGCAAAGAACGTTTTTGTTGGTTTGGTACCGCCTTCAAAAACTAAGTAATTACCCGGATGATTACGAGTATTACTTTTCTTATTATTAGGTATTAATTACTTTTTGGCAGAAATTTGCTTTACGACGGGATAGGGATTGGACACGTATAGGGGTGGTTATTAAAACCTTCCCCAGAATGTAACAAACACTTTTCTGAAAACCGCATCAAAATCGGTTCAGCCAAAACGCGAGATAATCGCGGACAAATATACATACATACATACAAACATACTGAGAACCTCCTTTTTTTTTGAAGGCGGTTAAAAAGAACATACAACCGGAATGATAACCTCCTTCTTTTTTAAGTCGGTTAAAAATAATACACTTCATTTTAGGGCAGTAAAGTTGTGTAAAAAGGTCTAAACATCACCGTATGTAAGAGTAATACGTTAAATTAAATAAATTACTATTTCACCACGTAGAATGTAGAAGGAGGTTTTATTTTAAACTTAGGTATTAATATAATCTAATACTGGCCACTTGTATGTGAACATTTTATCAGCTATTAATTATTTTGTTTATAATGTCATTTGATTGTCAATAATACTAATTGCGAGAAGTGTGCGAATGTGTTTTGATCTAATTTCATAAAAATGGATACTGACGGAACTGAAAAACTAGTTTTTATAGACAGTAAAAGGGGAAGCAGAAGAGTCTTGTTGCGGGGCGGTTACAAGTATAATTTCGATAAACAAAACAAAGGTGGTTCAACTAACTGGAGGTGCTCTAACAGAACGATCTGCGCAACTTCTTTGAACAAAGATGAGAGAATTCATGAAGAGAGAGGTCGAGGGCCATCTAAACATATTGAAACGCAAAGTATGTGAAAGTATGAAACCAATACCAGCTATTTTTGAAAATTGTGTCCAAGATTTTGCTGAAAAGTATGGTGGAGATCTTGATTTTTCGCTTATACCGGACTGGAAGACCAAAAAAACGGCTCTATACATATAATGCACGAAACAAAGGTCTCGGTGTAGAAAAGTGCACATTTAATCATTTAAGTGATGTGGTAATTCCCAATGACCTTATTAATTAATATAGACGCGTGACGTTCATAGTTGCCAAAACTAAAATGTGATCCAGCACCCATACACTTGCAAAAACTACACACTGTTATAATGTATATGTGCACAACGAGTAATAGAGATACCTAACCGAATACAGTTAAGACAGCTGTGCAAGCGAGACCCCTATATTTTGCGCATTGCACGAGGTGCGACAGAGATAAACTTATAAGATTATGCATATGTGTAGGCTAGACTTACATAGTTCTTACAATGTCGTCTTGAAGTTATGTCATTTAGATTTAGATTTTTTATTAATATCTCGATTTGATATTACCTAAACATAGTTCCTCTCTCTCACGCAAATATATGAGCGAGCGAGTTGCACTGAGATTAATATCGAATCATTGAGTATTATATTTTAAAGCATGAAATTGACCCTCGTTTTATACTTCCGAAACCCTGGTCGAGTATTCGCCATGTTAAACTAACGATCGCCTCAAGAAAACCAGTATAAAGATAATTATGATATCTGTTTACGCATAGGCAGTAGGGATCTCGAGGTCTCCATTAAAATGGTTCGTCCAAAAAGACACGCTTGGCAAGAGCGAGTAACCAGTACTAAGTACTCCTAGTATTTATATTCCAATCGTTTACCGAGCGTACGATTCAAGCGAACTAATGTAAAAGTGTGAACCCTGTTTATTTATAGATACACGGATTCACTTACATTGGCCAGGTTGTAAGTCATGGGAATACCTAAGCGGCTTCAATGTTGGTCTTTAGGTAGCGTCAGGAAATAAATAAATATGAAATCGAAATAAATAGGCACTTCGTTTATTTATTTATATGTTTACAAAAATGAAAATATATCTGTATAACAATATTAACATGCTTAAACATATTAAAATTTGAAAATGGTGTTTGGTTTCGTTTTTGAGAAAAAATAAGTGGAAGTTATTTCCTCCAAACATTATTATTTTAATTTTTTACCGCTCATAACCATTTTTATTAGAAAAATTGCAAAACGTGGTATTTTTTTAAATCAAATTCTCTATCAAAGCGACTTTTTTTAAAGCGAAATCAACAATGGCCCACTTTTTTCGATTTGGGACCACAAGTGTGTCCATAGATTAGAATTTTCAATTTAAAGTATTCGTTCAGATTTTCATCAACTGCTCAGAACCTTGATGCTCAACAAATAGGACAAATTAAATAAATAGTCAAACCGTAAATACGTAGTTAAGGAATTCCGTTCTGTTTATCATCAGCAGTTCCACTACACTAATTACCACTTTTTGAATGAAAATGCTAAATTTGTAGACAAAAACTACAAAAATTACTATATGTATAGGTACCTATAAGATTTTAAGTGTTCCCTCAATTCCTCTTGAATTCCATCATCAGAACTGAACTTCTAAAAAATGTGATCAAGTTGTAAGTAGGTACCTAAACGTAAACTTTTAATTTAAAAAATGAATAAATCGCTTGCTAAATTACTGAGTTCTTAGGTAACAAACATAAAAAACACACCCGACTTGTACTTAATAAAAACCGGTAACATTCTATAAGTACTTAGAGCATTTAATAACTGGAGTGGCCATTAAGGCCTTACCCCTTTGCCGAAAAATTTTCACAATTGTGCAAACTTACGTTACGTTACTTTACGTTACGTACAAATCATGTAGAAATCGCAATACATTTGACATCTCCTCCCCCGCAAATATCGGCAGACTGTTTCGTAAAGAAAATGACAGCAATGACATCTCCGTTACTAAATGCTCTAAGATTCTATAGTTTCAAGTACTAGGAGCACATGATTTAAAAAGTTGCATATTTATAATTTTTTTGCTGACTCTACAATGCATGAAGCACACATGCCTACTCGACAGTGACGCTCGGATAAACGTGTTTCTCACATGGGTAATGCATTATTTAGCTATCCCTCTCACTCACTCACTCTTTAACAACAAAGATAATATTAAAAATTATTCACAAATAATATATAATCCAGTGAAATTGTAGAATTTTGTAACGTGGCTCTTCTGCGTCAAATCCGGTAGTTCTGATTTTTTCCAGGCTTATTTATGATGTTGGCCCAATTAATAATCCAAGTTTGTGACCTTGAGCCACAGATTAATAAATAGTTACTACGTAACAGATACTTCATTCCTAAACAAAAGCAAAAATACCTACGCTATAATAGCCTACAAAACCTTAATAATAATACCTGCTGCTCAGGACAAGAAGAGATGTACCATAAGTACGCGCACAAAGAGTCGAGACTGTGTTGCCCGCCGTGCGAGTCACGTGCCAACGCGTCATCGTAAGAATGCGCTAGGGTTGTAGCTACTTACTCTACCTATGATGATTATTGTAATAAAATAAAACGAATGTTGCGAATCAAATATGTTTTAGTTTTAATATAATGATTTATAATATTTCCCTTTTCGGAATTCTCTGTTATTAAATTTTATAGTTGAAAATATCCTAAATCGCGTAAATAATTTTAATAAATACTCAGGAGCAAAGCAACGGAAAATCAACGGTTTTTAAAAGTTGTAATACGGTGCTACCAGGCCGATTAATTATTACGTCGTCAAAATTATTTAAAAATACTTTTTCTAACCCTTCAATATAATTATTAAACGTTTCAGGTGGGACCTTTAGCACGCCATAAAAAGATGAATCTTTATTATAGGCTTTTTCCTTTGTTTTTTTGACTTTTACACCCATCTACTGCACAATAATTACATGGTTTTGATGGTTTCGACATTTCGAAGTATAAGTGCGGGAAACGCGCGGTGCAATGCGGTGCGAGCGTTCAGGCGGGCGTTCGGCGGCCCTCTGTCGGTTGTATCGTCGACGATACGCCGAGCGGTAGGCATATACCGCGTGGCCTTGAGCGTGTGACGGAGGCGTGCTTGAGCGCCGAACGCAACTTTGTCAGAAATCGAAAAACCTGCGAAAATTTCTGTTTTTATTTAGTTTTGGGCGATTCTAACCCTAAAGGACTAGTTTTTGATAGTATCTTTCTCAGACGTTTTTAAAGAAGACTAAATTTTCTACAATACGAGATTAGAACTGTCTCTGTAGATTTTGAAAGCCTTTATCACGGAAACAATTTAATCTACAGAGACAGTTCTAATCTCGTATTGTAGCAAATTTAGTCGTCCTTAAAGACGTCTAAGGAAGGTACTATGAAAAACTAGTCCTTTAGGGTTAGAATCGCCCAAAACTAAACAAAAACCGAAATTTTCGCAGGTTTTTCGTTTTATGACAAAGTTGCGTTCGGCGCTCGAGGTCACCAACTTAGATTATTCATTGGACCAACATCATAAATAAGTCTGCATAAAATCAGAACTACCGGATTTGACTCAATCGCTAAATGTATAATTTTACTGTATTAATTGTTTTCAAATGTTATAACAGTACTTACGAATGGAAAGTGATTCCGTGAGCTTTGTTTTTATGTTTCGAGCTGTTAAAACACGGCACGGCAAAAGGCGCAACACGGCATTGTTTCGCAATATTTAATAGATGCTTATGACAATGTTGACACGTTGGCGTCACCCGTACGACTACGACTGACTCAAGATAGGTTCCGGAACCTATATTTGATGGCTCACGATCGTGCGCCTGGTACCATATGTACCTCTTTTTACTTACATCCATGGTAATTCCTGAAAAATTGTCTGACAGTTTTCTTGTATGTAACGATGGAGACTTCGATGAAATTTTAATATTTAGTACACCATCTGCTTTGCAAATTTTATCGGTACATACTGAATATTTCGGTGACGGCACGTTTAAGGTGGCACCGCCTCCGTTTTTACAACTGTACACGATTAACACGATACAAGTAAACTTAAGTGAAACGTCAGATAGCACTTGTTTTGTTCCTGTTGGTTACGCCCTTTTGCCTAATAAAGAAGAAAATACGTATAGACGGATGTTTTCACTATTGAAAAATTAATTCGGCCAAGAAATTAAAAAATATAAATGCGACTTCGAAATTGCTACTATCAACGGTCTAACAGCTGAACATACGAATTTCGTAGTTCCTGGTTGTTACTTTCATTACCAGAAAGCCTTATGGGAAAAGTCGAAAAAGTTACGCTTGGTTGATACTGAAAAAGGCAGAATTTACACAAAATTATGTACTAGGCTGGCTTTACTGCCTAAGGAAGAAATACCTGCGGCATATTTAGAAATTTCCGAAACGCTACCTGACGATCCGGCAATGACTCAGTTTCACAAGTATTTTTAAATTTCTGGATGAGGCAAATTACCGGTTCAATGATTTCAGTAAGCGAAGACGAATACCGGACTAATAATGCCATTGAGGGATGGCATAACCGATTAAACCACAGAATCTGCAAGAAGCCATCCCCTTTATTATTCATCCAGTTACTGAGGACCGAAGCTCAGTATCAAGATATAACCATTCGAAAAATGCAACTACATTCTTCAAATGTTAAAAAATACGCAAAGCAATAGACATGCAAAAGTATCAGCAAGAACAGAGCAATCGTCAACGACTTAGTTGAAAAAAAAAATTACTATTTTAGATTGATTGAATAGGCTCTGTACGGCTACCATCAGTTTGTCACTGACATAAACGCCGTCGAGAACGTAATTTACTTTCTATACATCTCGCTCGCACTCGCATATTAGTGCAAACGGGATGTATAGAAAGTTAATTACGTTCTCGACGGCGTTTATGTCAGTGACAAACTGATGGTAACCGTACTGTATATTGATTTGATTAGCGTTTGTGTATTATATAAGTTTGCTGTTAAGTTTTGTTTGAATTTTTCGTTTGTAAATATGTTTTCAATTGATATTAAAAACAAAGGTGAAGTCACGGTAATTGCATAGTTTCATTTCGACCAATCAGGAATCCGACGAAACAGGAATACGACGAACCAGGAACAAACCATTTCTAAATCGAGCTGCGGTTACCGCTGAAACTATTTTACTGACACTAGTTTGCTATTTATTGTTTAAATTCATAATTATAGATGTACCTATCTACCTGTTTCTAGTTACCTCGGTATTAGGAGAGTAGAAACAGGCTGGATTGATGCACAAAACAAACGTATTTAAATAGTTCTAAGTACACTATGGTATTACTGTTATAAAATTTGCTAACAGATGATACAGATTTCGTAAATCTATCTAGCTTCTATTCCAACAGAGTTATGACCAACAAAGTAATAGTACATTTTGATGCTAGTGCGGAAAGTATGTCATTACTTCATTCATTAAGTCTATAATACAGTCATTAAGAATGACATTTCCGCACGTGTATCGAACGACGTTTTTTTAATACAGTTGCGAGAAAATAAGAAAAACAACAAGTAAGGAAGTAAGTTCGATCTTACGCAGTGAAATTTTTTGACATTACGAAGAGGTTTTTTTTTAGCTTTTAAACGACTAGAATGGATTTTGTTGTCAGTTAATTGAATTTAATTAATAGAAGAATAGAATTTAGTTAATTACTGAACCCACTTCAATGAAAGTTTTTTTTTTCAAATGCATGTTCTATAAGACATAGGTAAACAATTGTAAATATAAAACATTGTACTATTATTACCTAAGTATCGTTATTTATACCTTAGAGGATATAACCAACGGAGACGCCATGTCTATAATTTTCGGTACAAAATAGTCTGCCGTTTTTTGTGGGGGAGGGGCACGTCAAATGTATACGTAACGTAAACATAGCCATGTCAGATAAACGTCAGTCCATACATGTGGTTGACATGTCGTTGACCATTGGCCGCCTATTTTCGACAGAGGGGAACGCCCGTTAATGACCACTCCGTTTGGTTATATTCTCTAAGTTATTTACGATTATTTGTGTAAGTATCGTATATTTATAAAAACAATATCGAATGTTGCCTTTGGAAACTTAAAACATGCTTGCAGTAAGAAAAAACGCCTCTTCTTTGACAGGCGTTTCGGCAGCTATTCCGTTCCATTCAGACAACTTATTAAGAACGGTTTTTCAATATTCAATATTAAAAAATAAACGTGTTATAATGATGAAGAAGTAAGTAATAAAATACCGTAAACCACCCGGTTACTTTGATCAATTTTAGAGTTTGGCACCATTTTTTGACGATCCTAATAAGCGTAAAAATATGAAATAAAAATATAATAATCGGTTTTTTCTCTTTCAGTCTGCCGAATAAAAAAAAATTAGGACATAATTTTTTCAGAAATAAATAAAAACAACGTGATCAAAGTTATATTGAGAATGGGGTTACTTTGAAACCACTAATTTTTTTGCCGACAATCTAAAGTAAACCCGCTAATAAGCCCATAAAAAATAAAAAATAAAAAATTTGTTAAGTACTTTTTAAGTTATATATATTTTTAAGGTATGGGGTTATTTCGATAACATGCCAAATGATAAAAATGAATAACTTTAAGCGCTTATTAGATTATTTACTATAAATAACGTAGGGATTTAACTTATCATCGCACTTAGCAACAGATTTTTGAATTGCAAGCTTTTCCGTTTCAGTAAATTAGGTTTTTGATATTATTTATATTTATTGTATAAAGTTTTATATAAAATATTGTATGCTTTCGATGCGGCCCGAATAGATTTTGTTGCCCGCCACTATATTTGCGAGTGTATCATTGAGTTATTCTTCTTGGTATTTTTTGTAGTCTCGTTACCCGATGTTTTTTTTGTAATCTCTGGCATTGTTTGTATAAAAAAATGCATATTTATTTATTGTAGTATTAATACCCTGGTGGGCTGGTGGCCTCACGCTCGTATAATTAAAAACCTAAAGCAAAGCCGCAGGATAAAATATAGCCAAATTCCACCCAGAAAGTTAATTCCATACAATAAAAATGGGTAAAAGAATGTTTGAAATCAAATGAGCAGTTCCGGAGATCAACTCCTACATACAAACTTATAATTTTACAACCTCTACCTCTTCCACTGACTCAAACGATACCTATTCATTATATAACTATTGAAAAAAATACATTAAAAAATCGTAAGCTGCCAAAATATATCATGGTGTTACTTTAATCTTTTGATCAATTTCACCACGTATAAGTGATCAATGACACCCCGACCCATGGATTCCCCGGCTACGTGCGCATGTGTAGGTTGTCGAATTCCGGTATTTTTTTATAAACTCACGAATAAACACTGATTAACCTAAGACACTATAAAATTACATGTTTAATACATTTGGTACAAATACAGTCAAAGTTTTTTAACCAATAAAACCAGGAAGAAAAGCGTACCCGCCTTTAATATTTTTTTTCTAGACGAAATAATAATGTTACACTCGCATCCGATTACTACACGGTGAAGCAACTATCAGTGTTGCCAATAAAGAAAAAATAACTGCAAAGGTATTTTTCAACTCGTTAAAACAAGCACTTTAGTATCGGAGGGAAGTTGTTATCAAAGTCGACCCGCAAATCAAAGTATTACGAGTAATACAAATCAAGGTTTACGGTATGTATATTTTTCGTATTCTGACATTAACAGTATCTTATCTTATCTTATCTTATTGTTTTCGGGGGCCCTTGCGGATACACTTCGACCCATAGGGATCTTTTGTGCAGTTACCCCCTAGAAGAGATCCGTCAACTACTCAAGAGCTTTTCCCACCATATCCATGTGTCGGATGATGGAGCTCATGGGTAGCGTTTTAAAGTCCTTTGGTTCCAGGTATCCTGCTCCAAAGTCCTTCATTCTTTGTCTGGCGAGGGCGTGACATTCACACATTAAGTGTCTTACTGTCTCTTCCTCTTCGCCACACATACGACAATCGGTGTTGTCAGAGTGTCCCATCTTGGCCAGAAATCCTTTGACCCCGTAATGGCCAGTAAACACCCCCGTTATGATTTGGAGCTGTCTTTTGCTAAGTTTCCAAAGCTTTTTGCTCCAGCCGGAGTCTATTCCTTGCATAAAGAGCTTTGCATGCTTTAGACCCGTCAGACTATCCCATTCTTCCTGGTGTTTGGTCTTGGTATGGTCTTTAATAGCCGTTGTGATGGTTCCCTGTGAGAGCCCCACGAATGGTTCCGGACCTATAAGGTTACTTACAGATCCGGCTCTGGCGAGTTCATCTGCATTTTCATTGCCATTGACATTAACAGTAGGTTTTTATGTTGATTACGACCTTTAAAGGACACTAATATTAACACTCATCAATAAGTAGTCATCTGGTAGTCATGAATTGGAACAAGTATAAATTTAAAAAAATTGGAAAAGTGAAAAGCACTAGTTCGCGAAAACCAACTTTCCGCACGCTAAACAGCTACGCAAAGTAGCACTTTTTGAGCAATTGTATTAAAAAATTAGTTTCAACTCTCCTTGGTCTCCCCTACTTACACGTTTTTTTTTTTAGCAACTGGAAAACGAACAAAGACCTCAGAGAAGACATCACACACCAGAGGACGTCACACTGGAATTGCGTCATGTCGAGGGCTAATTTTGCCCTAACACGACGCAAGTAAAAATTTCAATAAGTATAAAAACTGTAATTTAGTATTTAATACAAAATTAGCGTGCAACGGAGCAATTTCGACTGCGGGATAATTTCAACTAATCGAAATATCTTCCATGTTTTACATTATTAACAAGAGTCACACTCAACAAGTCTTTTTCGCTATCTGGACATAATTATACTATGGCACTCCAGATAACAATGTAAAACATGGGAGATATTTCAATTAGTTGAAATTATCCCGTAGTCGAAATTGCCCTGCTGCACCTTAATATATAAGGATAACCCCCCTCCTCTAAAAATGTAGGTATTACCTACTGCACAAATCTTGGTGACTCCAATTCATTAAATCCATCTGTGTGTCCTAAGGACCAATCTTGCCAAAGGAAGTCTTTGGTTCACGAAACTCTGTATTTCATCTGGTACAGTCAAATGTAAAAATATGGCGCACTCATCATACTCAAAAATATGTCTCATAGCTCTTATGTCAGCGAATTAAGAACTATGGGACATATTTTTGAGTAAGCTCTATGCACCCATATTTTTACGCTTGACTGTAAATTTACAACGGCTTCTAATGAGTATACATAAAAATTTTTGCCTATTTAAGTTTAATTCTAAGGCTTATAATGTTTTGTAGCATTGCCTGTAAACATTTTTCAATGTGGTGTTAAATACAAATTTTCGATGTCTATGTCTATGTCTATACCGAATGACAAATCAATTTATAAAAATAAGTAACATTTTTGTAATATGATCTTTTACCAGTTATTAGCTGTAGTATTTATAAAATACCTATTAATGTTATAGCAACATGTTACTTATTTTTATAAATTGATTTGTCATTCGGTATAGACATAGACATAGACATAGTATTTACCTAGTCACTGTAAAATTGTTACAGCAGTTATTTTTTAATTATTGAAAGACAATTTTTTATACATAAGTTGCGTTAAATAGTAGTTAATTACATTATTGTGGAGTATTGCTACTTATACCTTACACAGTAGATTAAGGAAGATGTTGAGTGGTACCGTTCGCCAACAAACTGTCATGCAGTTTGGCGAAAAAATATGTGTAATATATTGCTGTGTATTTTTATTGAGTACTTAAATTTAAAAAAAGGTAAGATCCAGGTAACTGTAGGACAAATAAATATCGTTAGAAATTTTGCAATGTATACATTTTAAACTTAGGTCACTTGGACGTACGAAAAAAGGTCGTAGTATTTTCGTGCACTAGCATTATTGTACTTTAGACATTAAAAAAATAGGTCGATTAACCGTAGGACATGCATCTTTAGGCATTGTGTACATTTAGACATTTTGATTTTCGATGTTCTGTCTTTACGAATTTCGTACTTAGGATATTTGATTTTAAAAATTATGCTACCATAACGGGGGCATGGGGGCAAACAAGAGGGCCAATCGACAAAAAACAGCGTAACGAGCGTGATAAGTACACTCAGCAGCAGAAGTTGCTAAGCGGGCGAGGTGTTCAAAATTCACTTGGCACGCTCTTATTCACTTAATATTAAAGTCGTGTCGAGATCATTTTGAACACCTTATCCGCTTAGCAACTTCTGCTGCTGACTGTACATAATTAATAGCTGTCCATGTTATAACAGTAATTGACTTTTACCAGATTTCTAGAACTTTGTCTTATGCAGAAATATAACTTAGGTATTTGTACATAGTAGGTACGAAAATAAGAGAAAAATGTGGCCCTTATTTTGTCGGATCTAATTTTGTTAAAAATGATATTGGCACTTGGCAGTTCCTAGGTGTATAAGTACGAATAAAGGATGACTCACGTTAGACCGGGCCGTGTCTGGGCCGGAGGTTCCGGGGCTTTAAAACTTTATCTAATTGAAGTGACCGTTATTTCAACTAGGCAGGTTTCTGACGCTTATTAATGGCGCACAACCTTGAGTACTTAATTGTGAAGCGTTCGGCAAGGTCCAAACGTCCTTAGAGTGATTTGAAATTTGTATGTGATTTAGAATATTAATGTTCTCGAATATACCTACTCTAGCTTTCTATGGTTAGTATAATATGTTAATATAAATTAGGGTAGAATAGGTCAAGTGGGTAGTGTTTATTGTGCTTATGATTTACTTGTTTTTATCCCTTTGTTGACATTGAGCGCCATCTTTGGTTTGTGACAATAGGGAATATTACGCAGAACTCTGCGTAGAGGGCGTGACTAACACAATCACATGGCCTACCGTGAAACACGACAGTCGAAAGTTCGGTTTCTGCCTCTCTATCACTCCTCCTTATTCGATCGATAGAGAGGCAGATAACGAAATTTCGATTTTCGCGTTTCGCGGTAGGCCACCTGGCCCCTATTTCACCACGGTGACAGGTGCGACAATTCGACAAATGTCACTGTTGCTGACGTCACAGGCATCCATGGGCTACGGTTACCGCTTACCATCGGGCGGGCCGTATTCCTGTTTGTCACCATCATTGTATTATTTAAAAAAACTTTATTATATCGGCAAAAAACAGGTATTTCTCTTGCGATGTTTATGATGATAATGATGACAATTGTCACAAGATTTAAAAGAACTTTCGGTAATTCTTGACAGCAAATGAGTTCTGTGTCGCAATTTCGTGACAATTGTCGTGTTTCTTGTGACAATTGTCATTAGCTTCGCAAAATAAGTATTTATTAACTGGCGATATAGTGGAGTTTTTTTTTTTAATTAACATGTTGGTGGCAAACAAGCACACTGCCCGTCTGATGGTAAGCGGTTACCGTAGCCTATGGAGGCCTGTGACGTCAGTAACAGTGATGTCGACAATTGTCGCACCTGTCACGGTGGTGAAATAGGGGCCTGGTGTAAATAAACCGCCTTGATGCATCTCATAGTAAAAACTTGTCAAAAAAACTTTTTAAGGCGTAGTTAAGTTACTCTATGGTTTACTAAACAAATTAGTGCTGCACTCTGGCGGCAGAACATTGCAGTAATACTCCCTATTGATTAATAAAAATGTTAATAATAAATATGTGGACCTGCTCGCGTCGGTGAATTGGTTACGATTCGGGGACCTCTTCGGAGAAACCGAGGGTTTTGCCTGTGCAATTGCGGACGAAGTGATGATGACGAACAACTATCGGAAATATATCCTGAAGGACGGTACGGTCGACATCTGTCGGGCATGCCGCCGTCCCGGAGAGTCACTCAGGCATATAATTTCCGGTTGTTCTCATCTTGCTAACGGTGAGTACTTGCACAGACATAATCTCGTAGCCAGGATTATTCACCAACAACTTGCTCTTCTATACGGCCTTGTGGACCGCGAAGTACCGTACTACAAGTACTTACCTGCGCCTGTTCTCGAGAATGGTCGTGCCACGCTCTATTGGGATCGATCTATCATCACTGACAGGACTATTGTCGCCAATAAGCCTGACATCGTGCTGATAGACCGATCGCAGCGCCGGGCCGTGCTCGCTGACGTCACCATCCCCCATGATGAGAATCTCGTGAAGGCCGAGAAGGACAAGTCCAGCAAGTACCTAGACTTAGCTCACGAGATTACCGCCATGTGGGATGTTGACTCGACGATCATTGTTCCGATAGTTGTGTCAGCGAACGGTCTCATAGCGAAGAGTCTCGACCAACACCTAGAGAGACTCTCGCTGGGTGGTTGGATCAAGGGTCAGATGCAGAAGGCGGTAATTTTGGACACGGCGCGTATAGTACGTCGGTTCCTCACTCTGCGGCCCTGACCACCGGCAGCTTGGGCCAAGCCCCGCTGCCGGCGGCACCCTAGGTTAGGTTTTTTATAATGTGTTTATATATTTTTGTTATGTTTTGTAAGTGTTTTTATATTTTACTTTTATACTCACATTGTAAAATCCTAACCTAAGACCCTAATTGAATAAAGAAAATAATAATACTATTGCAACAGAATTTATCTAAAATGACAACCTTAAGGCTGCATTTCCACTAGAGATGTACGAATATGCGTAGCGAGGGATGTGGTTTTAAGAACCAATTTAATACTATCACTGCACGCTGAACGAGGAAAACAAATGAAGTGTTTGAAGTATTGCTTCTTAACAAACACATCCCTCGCTACGCAACCTCGCACATCTCTGGTCGGAACGCAGCCTAACACTTTTGCAAATGCTGTATCCATGCTACTTGTATGGACAAGTGCAATAAAGGCTAGGTAACATAGCCCACCTATTTTGTACAAAACTTAACGTATTTAACCCTAAAGGTCTCTGCCCACCACACCGTATCATACCATGACCGTGCTGTGAACGTATCAGGCACGGAATGTGACGCGATACGGGCTACTATGCCCACTACACCGTGTCCACATTGTTTCATATCCGTACATAAAGGGTTTAGTGCCCGTAGTAACCGCGTATCATCCCCATTGCATCCGCCTATAATCTCCGTAGCATCCGTGTTTCATCCCCTTAGTACCCGCGTTTTATTCGCGAGAGCAATACTCGTCACAAAGAGCGAGCAAATAGTTATCAGACTGGCAAGAGCGAGCAAGAAATATGGCAAAGCGTTTATAACGGGCTTAGAACGGTCACCATAAGCGGTTATAACCCGTATGCTCACCGTTTCGCCGCCTGCAGGCACCGTTCTTGCAACGTTGCGTGCCGTGCACGGAGCGTTTCGGCACCGACAAAATATCCTCGCCGACAATTTTTGACGGTCCGTGCATGGCACGCGACAGGTGTGGTCGGTGAGGGAACGGGCTAGGGCATAGTCTAATACTTTTTAATACAAAGAATATTTTTTTGCCTGACACGGTCATAGCACGGTCATGGTATGATACGGTGTAGAGTGGGCAGAGACCTTAGATTTTAAAAGGGAACATAGGTACCCTTTACTTTATCTTGAAGACAGTGACCCTTGTTTTAACGTCTGACGAGCTGTACTATACGCAATTGTCGTGGGCAATGTTGGCCAGAACTTAAGATACGTTTAACGAGTCCTCACAATTACCAAAAAAGTGATATACCTACCTAAATGATGATTTAAAAAATCTTTTCGGAAATAAAATGATACGTATGGTCAAAATAGATTGCAGTAAGGAAGAATAAAATGTTAGCCTTTCATAAACCTACTTGTTTTCAGAAAATTGTGTTTTTTTTTTTTCAGAAAATGCCCGCATAGTTTTAAAAGTCTGTTTTCAAATTGAATCAATGTGTAACAGGTGCCATTTTTACTAACTTTTTGTAGTATATTCAGTATTCTTTATTTAAATATTCGCGCCTGCGTTAACATGTTCGTTCTCTGACTCACTCTCTTCCGTCATATATCCAGGGGCGTATTTGGAAATTTGGCGCCCCGGGCCAATACGTTTCGGCGCCCCAGAAGTCAAGGAAGAAAAACAAAATGCAATCCGATGCCGCCCCTATATGCCGCCCCTGGGGGTTGGCGCCCCGGGCCATGGCCCGGATGGCCCTAGGGTAAATACGCCCCTGCATATATCGGTTTACCTATTAACATGTAGTAGCTATAATTTAAATAAAATAAAATATATTCAGTGTTTGCAAGTGTAGTGATGGGTATTAATTAATTACCGTCCACCTACGGCACCCGAATATATACCTAAAACTTTTATTTATCTTGCCCTGTTAGTTAGTATGGGTCAAGTCTTGGAAGCTAAATTTGACCCACTTCCCGATTTCCATTTGAGCTGAAATTTTGCATACTTATATAAATCGGATGACAATACAATGCAATATGATGACAACAAATGGAGCTGATCTGATGATGGAGACAGGAGGTGGCCATGGGAACTCTGTGATAAAATAACGCAAACTAATTGAGTTTGAGGTTGTTAGAATTGTCTCGATGAGTACTTATTAGTTGTCTATGGAAAGAAAAGTACAGTCAGCGACATAAGCTTATACTAATAATGACATTGTTGCCAAAAGCTTTTTTTATTTAACGCACAGTATAGTATATATTAGTTTGTGTTACAAGGGATCAAAATGATATTTCCGTCAAGGGCGTACATTGAATCCTGAGCGTAATGAGTAATGAGGGATTCAAGTGTTAACGCCCAAGACGAAATAATTTTGATACCGTGTGACATATACTGCTTTTCACATCAACTATGAGGAAAATAAAAAAAAATCTTAGTGTTGACACAAATTATTATGTTTCAAAATATTATTCAAGCTAAAAAAAGCATGCAAAAAATAACATAAAGTGTCCTAGAACAGAAAAGTGCCACTCGGATCCCCCCTAGCAGGGAGGAAAAGTGCCACTTTATCCTTCCTAGCGGGGAAGAAAAAGCCCTTTTCCGATAAGGTGATGTAAAAAAATTATTTAAGGCACTATATGTATAAAATGCACATATTTGTGAAATTTGTGATGTTTTATATAATGGATATAAATAATAATTGTATTTGTTGTTATTTGTTCATAATCATAATTAATAAACGATTGTAGTACCTAGTACCTATAGTTACCTATATATTATATCTGTATGTGTATTGTCTAGTCATGTTTAAAAAAAATAATGAATAAAAAAATATTTAACACTTCGTAGTTACAACCTTTAATTTAACTTGCCCTGTTAGTATGTATGTTATGTGTTAGTTAGTGTGGGTCAAATTTTGGAAGCTAAATTTGACCCACTACCCGATTTCCGATTCAGCTGAAATTTTGCACACATATGTAAATCGGGTGACAATGCAATATTATGATGACGTGGACTGATCTGACGATGGAGACAGGAGGTGACCACTGGTGAGGGAACTCTGTGATAAAACAAAGCAAAGTAATTGTGTTTGGGGTTGTTAGGATTGTCTCGATAAAGTATTAATGCCCGTGGAAAGAAAACTACAGTCAGCGAGCAGCTTATGCCAAAAATGTTTTTTTGCTAAAAACTTATTTAACTTGCCCTGCTAGTGTACCTACCTATGTATGTTAGTTCGTGTGGGTCAAATCTTGGAAGCTGAACTGGTCAATTCCCGATTTCTGATTGAGCTGATATTTTGCATAGTTACATAATATATTATGTAAATTGGATGACAATGCAATATTATGATGATATGGAGCTGATCTGATGATGGAGACAGAAGGTGGCCATGGGAACTTTGTGATAATACAAGGCAAACTAATTGTGTTTAGGGTTGTTAAAATTAAAATAAATAAATATTAAAGGACAATTTTACACAGCGACCTAGTCCCACAGTAAACTCAATAAGGCTTGTGTTGTGGGTACTAGACGACGATATAGGTATACCGGGCGTCCCAGTCCCACGGCTATGCCACATGGAGGGAAAGTACCCTGAATATATATTGTAGATGGAACATTTTACTGAAAGAAGACATTATTTTAATCTAAAAAACAATTTAAACTGCATTCATAGATTTTCAAATAATTACATGGTTGAACCGGTAATCGAACCCGCTACACGAGAAAAAAATTACCCTGTAGCTTTATCATACCGATCGAAAGGCTTCATCATAAGGATTATTTTTTGCTAAATAACATAGTGTATAAAAGGAAGACCATTAATTTTAACATTTGATGTGAAATTTTGTTCAGAAAAATGAAAAGCTGACATTGCCGTAAGGACATAAGTACAACTGACATTATCATTTTAAAGTACCTATTACTAACCAGTATGAAAGTGTCCACGAGCTACAAGCAGAACTTAGACGTATTATTCTAAATATCCACCACAACATGATCAGAAAATCGACAGCGAGCGAAATAATCAAAAGAGTGCGACTTTGTATTCAACAGAATGGGACTCATTATGAGCATTTGATAAATTAAATAAACCGGGCAAGTGCGAGTCGGACTCGCGCACGAAGGGTTCCGTACCATAATGCAAAACACGGCAAATAAAAAGGTCACCCATCCAAGTACTGACCTCGCCCGACGTTGCTTAACTTCGGTCAAAAATCACGTTTGTTGTATGAGAGCCTCACTTAAATCTTTATTTTATTCTGTTTTTAGTATTTGTTGTTATAGCGGCAACAGAAATTCATAATCTGTGAAAATTTCAACTGTCTAGCTATCACGGTTCGTGCGATACAACCTGGTGACAGACAGACAGACGGACAGACGGACGGACGGACGGACGGATAGCGGAGTCTTAGTAATAGGGTCCCTGTGGAGTGTAGACTGTAGCTTTGAAGTGATGAGGGGTTCGTTGGGTGAAGCGTAGAAACTGGCAATCTGGAACGCGCCGGTCGCTGCTGCCTCGAAGTCCGCTATACCTCCATTTACCGGTATATGTGTTGTGTGAAATGAAAACACATATATTTGATTTATTTACTGGAGAGTGTTCAGGCTGGTTTGAGTGAAGCTCTCTTGATGTCTCTGATATCTCTGAATAAGCTTTTTTTTTTTTTTTTTTTTTTTATAACATAGTAATCTGAGTCGGCCGGAAAAATCCGGCCCTATTACTCATTACCCTAAAGGCAAAAGTTTTTATAGCTAGTTCAACCTAATACTAACTATTTATACAATACAATATTTACAATAACCTAACACTAAGCTAATACCTAACTTTTAGCTTTTAAATTATATTAACAATTCTCATGAGCTATATTTTACAAGACCATATTTACATATATTTATTTAATTATTTACAACATAACTATAATTTTAAATTTGAAATAAGTCAAATCCAAACAAAAATCCCTATAATAATAGTTTTGCAAACAATTTTGAGAGTTTTTAAACATTTCCAGGATTACATTTTACATATCAACAAACAGTTTATTACTATACACACTAGTGGCGAGCGTACATACGAGCAAACGAGCGTTTGACAATTGATAGACAATTGATAGACAATTGATAGACAATTGATGGACAAAAGGATGGACACGCTGCATTGGCCGCGCCTCCACCAACCCGCGGTGGTGGCCCCGCCCATGCCACGCCTCCCGCTACCTTACACTTATACACACATAAACTATTTATAGTATCTTAACTTGGATACACAGTGTAACTATTTTTTAACTAGGTTTTTGGGCATATGCCCAGATTTGGATGGAGGTCGGATGGGGTGGAACACTTGATATGGGAGAGAGCAGGGTAAACGCGGTGGGGGGGGAGAACCACCCTCACTAGTCATGGCAATATTAGGCAGAGACAGTGACTCACCTTCCGATAAATTTGGCAGGTACGTTCTACCTTCATCAAATTCATGTCCTTTATTATTTGCGGCTTTTGCTTCCTCATCACATTCCCTTTCCATGTTAATTGTGATGGTGAAAATATCGTCCTCGTCCGTTAAAACGTTTCTTGGCCTACGTTTATCTTTCGTTACTCCCGGGATTGGGTCGTATTTTGCTGCTTTAACTATTAGGGGGTTTGAGCTATGTACCGCCTTGTCAAAATAACGCCTAGAATTTTCCTGAAAGAACTTTGCTATGGAGGGCATGCTCAAATCGGCATGTATCCTAATGTTCCTAATATAGTGGGGGGCACCAGCAGCCCTCCTTAGGAACTTGTTCTGAACGGTTTGTAAGGTCCTAATTTTGGCCTGCGAGGCATGTGCAAAGGCCACGCTGGCATAGGAAAACACAGGTCTTATGCACGTTTTGTATATGGTCATTTTGTTCCTTAAGGAGAGCTTGCTCCTGGCCCCCACCAGGCAGGTCAGTCTTGACACATAGAAGACAGCTTTATTCCTTACCGACTTGATGTGTTCCCCAAAATTGAGCTTTCTGTCCAGCGTTACTCCGAGGTATTTGGTTGACTCAACCCACGGTATCCGCTGGCCAAAAAGCTCAATATGCCCATGCTTTTCAATTTGCTCGTAGTAGTGCATCCTTCTACTAAACAACATGGCAGCGCTTTTTTCCGGATTTACCTCAATCCTCCACTCCCGACACCAGTTCCCAAGGGAGTCGGTGGCTTGGCGGAGGAGAGAGGCCAACCTCGTTGGACGTGTTGACGTGGCAAAGATCGCCGTGTCATCCGCGAATAACGCGTAGTTGACCTCGGCGATCCTTGGTACGTCATTAACAAAGAGCGTGAATAGTACCGGAGAGAGCACGGAGCCTTGAGGGACTCCGGCATTGATGGGGTGTAGGGGGGACAAGGACCCCTCCACTTTGTATCTAAACCCACGGTTTTGTAGAAAATCATTAATCAAATGTACCAAGCGGTCCGGGAGACTGTACCTGAAGAGTTTTAGGATCAAACCACTGTGCCATACTTTATCGAACGCTTTCGCGATATCGAGAAAGACGGCAGCAGTGGGGACCGATTTTTTCCAGCCGGTCAGCCAGTACAAGATATGTTCTGTCATACGGTGGACCTGATGGGTGCATGAGTGTCCAGTTCTGAATCCGAATTGTTCGTTTATGATTAGTTGTTTCTCTTGAATGAACTCCCCTATTCTTAATTGTATTACTCGTTCGTAGAGCTTTCCTAAAGAGCTTAATAGGCTAATTGGTCTATAACTAGTCGGATAGATCCTTGACTTACCTGGTTTATGTATACCAATTACGTGCGCCACCTTCCATTGCGCAGGGAAGTGGCTATTTAACAGTGCTGCATTGAATACGTCTACTAAGTAGTGGATGAGCTTTTCAGGGAAGGCGCGCAGCAACCTATTTGGTAGCCCGTCAGCCCCTGGAGCCTTTTTAATCTTAAGTTTGCGAATTAGGAATCCTATTTCTGTAAAGGAGGTAGCCCTTATCATTGGGCTACTAGGTTGAAGCACTAACTTTTCACGCACCTCCTTCTCAACCGCCGCCGTGCGTTCCGGGTCGTGAGGCTCCTTGCTCAGGGAGCATTGGGCCTCAAGACTGGAGGCCAGACATTCGGCTTTTTCCGTATCAGAGAAGGCTGGAGGGTGATTTGGGGGCGCATCCGGAATGGTTAATGGAGGCAATTGGGTCACTGTATCTATTTTAAAGGATCTAATGAGTTTCCAATAAGCCTGATGGTTTGGAGAAATTTCATTAAGTAAGTTTTCCCATCTATCGTTCCTAAATTCCCTCACACCTTTCCTAAAATCTTTAGTGATCTTATTAACAATAGCTTTATGTTGGGGTGAGGGACATATATCGTAGGCCCTTACGGCGGCATTTTTCTGTTTTTTCAACTCTTGTAGATGAAGCGGCAACTTCCACCTGTTATAATCCGCCTCATCCGTAATTTGTTTACTGTGGCGAGTCATCAAATTAGATAACTCTGTCGTTAGATAGGAGATAGCATAATCAGTGTCATCTCTAGACAAAATTTTTGTCGGGAGGTTCTTTATTAAGTCTGAGTCCTCTCCGGCAAGCTCCTTGCTGACGCCGTCCCAGTCAGTGACCAGCTTAGTGTCAGGGGTGGCTGACGGAGAGGGACCCAGTCCTAGAATAACGGGTCTATGATCTGAGGTCATAGCATGAATAACATCAATTGAACGGAATCTCAAGGCAACATTCTTGAGTAAGAAAATGTCTAATATGTCAGGATTTTTACCAACATCGGGTGGAAAGTGAGTGGGCTCTAATGGGGTTATAATGTCTACTCTCAATAAGTCAGCATCTTTCGCTGATGATGTAAGTTTGTAAAGCTCCCTACCATTTGCATTAGTCGCACTACAGTTCCACAGAGCGTGCTTTGCGTTGAGATCGCCAGCCACAATGACTGACTCACTCAACCCAAAGACACTCTCTAAATCGGACCTCAGTACGGCCTTTGAAGGCGGGAGATAAGCTGATACCAGGGTTATAGCTTGGTGGCCAGTCATAGCTAGCCTACAGGCTGAGATTTCCAGATTTTCTAGGTTTGTCAACTGAATAGGTGAGCAGTGAAGGGTTTTCTTAAAATAAATAAGAGTCCCCCCCCCTCTGCCACCTATTCGGTCATTTCTAATAATATTATAGTTGGCTATTTTCGGGTCTCTATGGGCTGGCTTTAAAAAAGTTTCCTGAATAAGAAATACGTCTAGATTATGCTCCCTAAGGAGACTACTGATTTCCTCGCGTTTGTCTTTCATACTGTTAGCATTGAATATTCCTAGGGATAGGGAGCGCGGGGCTGTTCTAGCATTTGAAGTGGGTAAGTTTCGAGAAGGAATACTATCCATTAAGGGTTAATAAAATTTTTGAGTTGCCTGAACAGCCCCTCATGTACGAGTAGGAGCATGATGCTAAGTCGCTGAGAGGGTTCAGAAACACTTCTGAGCTCAGCAGCTACTTGCCGTACCTGTGTAATGTCTACTTTAGTCGCTAGATCGATCAGCAGACTTAAGTCTGCCATGTCTGCTAGTTTGTCAGGCTGCGAGGGGGAATCCCTCACCCCTGGGGCCCGACTGGGCGGGTTAATCATCGCCTCCATCTCCGCACTGGGATTGGGGTTTGCCTGACTAAATTGGGTATTTACCCAGGACTTTTTGGGCTTCCTTATTGTAGGGAAGTCTCTGTCATTTGTCATCGTAGCGTCTTGGGTGTTTTTGGGTAATTCCCCATTATGGGTATTCCCCCAAATCACCCTACGCTTGGGTCTGGGACACTCCGAGCATCCACGGTAGTTTCCTGTATGGTCTTGGTTGCAGTTCGCACACTTAACGGGTACTTTAATTTTCCCATTATCATCCTTGTTTGGGCACGCCCTAGACTCGTGTTCGCCTGCACATGCGACGCAACGCGGGTCCAACTTACAGTATTTGGATGAGTGTCCCCATCCCTGACAGTTATAACACTGGGTAGCATAGCCCGTCTTTCTTGGGGGCTCTGCTATCACCCCACTTAGTCCACATACAGCTTTAACATTGAAAATGTCTAGCCCTTTTGGAGTGCGCTCGCATACTGCTAACACACAGTTAAGGGCTGACTTATCCCTATTTCGGTGCATCCTGTGCACACTTATCACCGGGAAACCTTGCTCAATCAAATCTTCCTTTATAAAATCAATATCTAACTCTACATCAAGCCCCTTAATAACGACTCTGATGTTCTTCTCGTCATCTAGGGCATAAGTATAGTACCCCTTACCTAAGAGCTTTTCCCAGGCCCTAAACTGTCCCTTATTTTGTGTGTATAGGACTAGGCCTTTCCTAGCCATCACTGCCTTGACAAAATTTAATTTTATTCTATTAGCCTCCCTTGACAAGTGATTCCACCTACCTTTATGTTTAATTACAATAATTGGGGGCCGCCTTTCTTTCTTTGCGGTCTCCACCTCCATTTCATCATTTACAATATCATTACTGTTTGCTCTAGCTAATAAAACCTGAGGGCTCGGGGCTACCGGGCTGGGGGGGGAGGGGGGAGACGCGCCTCCCTGACTTACAACTTCATCCTGGGCCAATGCCCCTGCCTGACCCAGAGGCAGGGGTTGAGTATCCTGAGGGGAGGGAGAAGGGGCCGCGGCAGGGGGGGGGAGGGCGATGACCTCCTCGCGTCCGCCGGGGACCTGTCCCTGACATTTTTCTTATCATTATTGTCTACATTTTGAGACTTACCTATTTCCGTCAGGGGGGGGACGGTACCATTTGCCTTTTGCTTGTTTTTCCTATTTCTTCGCCGGGCCTTAAGCTCGCGGGCGATTTCACTGTCTTTACCTAGCACGTCTCTCTCGGACGAGGAAGATGATGAATCCACAGAGGTGCTTGACCTGACTTCAATCTCCATTTCGGAGCTAATTTCCTCCTCTTCAGGGAGCGTACTAAATACATTTGATGTAGGCAGGTTTACCTGGTACGTAGGCACATATGCCGGAGAGCTGGGGGGTTCGGTGAACACCACCCCGCCTTTAGTTGTGACATCTGCCACTGTCTCGACCTGCGAGTTTGAATTCGACTGTACACTGTTTTCCACCTCCTTTTGGACCTCCATCCAAACCAGGTCCCAGTCCACACCTTGGGAGGCTAGTTTGGCCCTAATCTTACCTTGCAATGTTACATCCATTTTATCGAACACAATATTTACACTTACAAACTAACTAACTAATATCGTCACTATCGAAAAACACTATATTCTAAATTCACTTAGAGTCTCTATCTCCACTCGACCATTCCGTAACTAATTACTTCGTATTCACACAAATCACTAAGAGCACTAAGCTGCTGACACACACAGGCACACGGAGCAATGCTCGACGTGGCAGGGCGTAAGAGAACCAGCACGCGGAGCCAGGCTCGACGCGGCGGTAAGCGAGCGGTATTCAGTAATTACGTCAATGCACGCGTGCGCTCGGCGCGGCGTCCGGAGCGGGAATGCAACCTCTGAATAAGCTACAAACGGCTCCGGTTTATATAGGAAAATACAAGGCCGTTAGGTACCTTTTTCAACTAGTGGGTGTATCATGCAGAGTCAGTTATGTATATTTTTGCCAATCTCATTAATAATTAACACGTATGAAAAGAACATGTATCCTAGACTTATAACTTGATACATACATTCCACGCAATTCATTAACATAATATACGAACACAAAAGTAAAAACATGATAAAACGCACACAAGTAAAATGATTAAAACTTAAAATACTAAAAAATTAAACTGAAACATAACAAGACTCCTAGCTATTCACGACAGTCCCGTTTTACCCTTTGGGTACGGAACCCTAAAAATTGATTAATTTTGAATTAAAAATGTTAAAATTCATGGTCTTCCTTTTATTTCCAACACTATGTTATTTAGCAAAAAAGAATCGTTTTGATGAAGCCTTTCGATCGGTATGATAAAGCTACAGGGTAATTTTTGAAGTGAAAACTTCTTTAGCGGCGCTGTGCACTTTTTGAGGTGGGGAAAAAATGTTAAACTCGCGACAGTTAAGATTCGTAAGACGGACACGTACCCTGATCGAAAAACTGTTACGTCATTGAGTTTTTCTTATTGATTTAAATGTCATCTAGTGAGTTTCCCTCTAACTGGTACTCGAGTACTAACAGTGATGTGCTTAGGGGTTTCAAGTAATGCGACGAAATAACGCTAGATGGCGTTAACCTCAATTATACATAGTGCTGCAGACATTTTGCACTAGTCATTGAGTTTTCACTTCTGCCGGCACTCCCGGAGTGCAACTCGTCGTTTTTTTTTCTGGTGTAGAGGGTTCGATTCCCGGTGCAACCATGTAATTATTTAAAAATCTATGAATGCAGTTTAAATTGTTTTTTAAATTAAAATAATGTCTTCTTTCAGTAAAATGTTCCATCTACAATATTCAAGGTACTTTCCCTATATGTGGCATAGCCGTGGGACGCCCTGTATAATATACACATATATACAAATATTAATATACATAGAAAACATCCATAACTCAGGAACAAATATTTGTGATGAACACACAAATAATTGCCCTTACCAGGATTCGAACCCGGGACCTCCTGCTTCATAGGCAGGGTCACTACCGACTAGGCTAAGAGGCCGTTTATCTCAATAAGTATTAGTTGCCTGTGGCAAAGACATGTAACTCCGTATAAGATGAATAAAGTCTAAGAAAAAAACGTGCCTCGGAAATCAAGAAAAAGTCATTCTCGGATAGATGGCGCACACACCTTTGGCCTATGGTCGGCTAGATGGCGTTGATGACACCGTTTCATATTTAACAATTTTAACACATAGGTATCAGTTAATGAACATATTAGGGCAAAATGATATAAAAATAATAAAATCATTTATCCATATAAGTATATAAATTTTTTCGATAGTTTTATACGTTTCCATTTTGAGTTTAAGTCGTGTGTCGATAGATGGCAGTAAATTTACTGTGACTACAAAATTTACTATGACAGGACCCCTCTATACTATCTTTGACCAGAGCGTCGATAAACTTGATTATTTTATTTTTGCCTTTCGCACCACGTTCCGAAACGCATAAGCACCTCAGCGATTGCTCAAATCTTCGTGCTGACATAATGTATTGAAATATTGGGATGATAATATAAAGGGTCAGTGTATGTAAAGAGTTTTTTCTTTTTTGGAACGTTTACGTGTCCCGATAGCAAACACAAACCTAAAAATTTTAAAATCTCTTCACGGTCGGTATCTTAATAACGGTAACTACGGGAATTTCACGTTGTTGGTCGATTTTTAGCGCAAAGAGCCCTTCCGTATTCATTTGTAGAGGTAACAATTATAGTCTGAGATATGTGATGGAAACATTTTATTGAAGACTTCAACAGGTGTCGCATTTTGATCGAGTGCAAATTGGATACCTACAGAAACGTCGTCGAAATCAAAAACCGGTATATCTAATGTTGTATTCTCCCATGGATCAGCAGGAGAAGGTGTTCGTCTTCTTGGACGCCGTTGCCTAGCTTTCGGGCGTTCCCTATTACGACTACGAGAAATGGGGTCCATATTGGGTTGCATACAATTTTAAGTCATATCTTTGTTGCGCATAACAACTTGTGTCATAATCATCATTGCGCATACAAATGAAAAGTCATATTATATTGTGTCATACGTTTTTAGCCATAATATTTGATGACATACTCAGCAGTTGTCATATATTTTTTATGCATATAGTTTTAATTATAATGAATCAGGAAGAAGAAGATGTCACACCAGCTAAAAGCATATTTATCGATACTTAATAATGTTTTTACGTATAATGTTTTGTAGCCTAATAATTTTCAACCATAATGGTTTAAGGCAGCGGTCGGCAACCTTTTTTTTGCGTAGTTTTAGTAGCGTAGTTTATGAGTAAGTTGACGCGGGCCGCACTTTGTTAATATTTATGACTTTATCAGACATTGTCGTTTCTCAATATTACATAGCCAGAGAGGCTCGCAGGCCGCAAGTGACAGTTTCAAGTTGCCGACCGCCGGTTTAAGGCATACTTAGTTATTGATAGCCCTAATCTCCGTCCAAAAACAATTCGACGGAGCCCCGCTCACGCGGGAATCCTATTTCTGCGTAGTTTTGCCCTTCGGGCATCTAAAGAAACCTAACGAACCTAACCTACCTACTATTTGAATAAATCTCATATCTATGATTAATTTCTTTTATAAAACCGTTTCTCCTAGGGAGGAGGAGGGGGCTCCTCTCCTTGGATCTCCTCTTTTATGGTCGTTCTGTGGTTATGATTATGACTAAAGTAATATTTGCTTCATAGGTGGGTCACAACCATAGGTACATATTTATTATTCATGCTTTGTAACATTTATTTATGAAAAAAACATTATGACCACTACAAATATGACTTATTTTTTTATGTCTATATTAATAATATGCACTGCAATACTTCGAACGAAAAACAATTATGGATATCAAGCAGATGACTTGAAATGTTATGCGAATTAAATTAATGACAATAAAAAATATGTCATAACTCATTTATGACAAAAATCCAGTTATGCTCAGGAATAATTCTGACTAAAGACTTTTATGACTTACAATTTTATGAATAAAGTGTTATGACAATTAAAAATATGACAAAAGTTGTTATGCAACCAGAGGGAGTCCCGAGGGTCCATATTGGGTTGCATACAAATTTAGGTCATATCTTTGATGCGCATAACAACTTGTGTCATAATCATCATTGCGCATACAAATTAAAAGTCATATTATTATGTGTCATACATTTTTAGCCATAATATTTGATGACATACTCAGCAGTTGTCATATATTTTTTGTGCATATAGGTTTTGATTATAATGAATCAAATGTCATACCAGCTAAAAGCATAGTTATCGATACTTATAATGTTTCTACGTATAATGTTTTGTAGCATAATAATTTTCAACCATAATGGTTTACATAATTTTAGCCTCTCAACAACTCCTCGAAAAAAACCTTTTCCCTAATATCCGCCCAAACACTTAATTCGACGGAGCCCCGCTCACGCGGGGCTCCTATTACTGCGTAGTTTGCCCTTCGGGCATCTGAAGAAACCTAACGAACCTAACCTACCTATTATGATTAGTTTCTTTTATAAAACCGTTTCTCCTACTGGAGGGGGCTCCTCTCCTTCAATCTCCTCTTTTATACGGTCTTTGCGTGGTTACGATTATGACATTTATGACTAAAGTAATATTTGCTTCATAGGTTGCTCACAACCATACATATTTATTATTCATGCTTTGGTTACAAAAATTTTGAAACTTTATGAAAAAAACATATTATGACCACTATACAGATATATGACTTAATTTTTTATGTCTATATTAATACTATGCACTGCAATACTTCGAACGAAAAACAATTATGGATATCAAGCATATGACTTAAAATTTTATGCGAATTAAATTAATGACTATAAAAATTATGACAACTCATTTATGACAAAAACCCAGTTATGCTCAGGAATAATTCTGACAGAAGATTTTTATGACTTACAATTTTATGCATAAAGTGTTATGACAATTTCAAATATGACAAAAGTTGTGATGCGACCAGAGAGAGTCCCCGGTGATCCGGAATACATAATTAGCAGACTCGTGCAGGATATTAGAAAGCTGCCGCCTATGTCTGCAGAGTACCAAAAAGATATTATTAACTTTTCGATAAAGGTACAAAACTTCGTCGAAGCCGTGAAAGTGGTGGGACGCGAAGAATACGTCCAGGGACTAAGTATTGTTCCACTACTTATATCTAAACTTCCCACAGTGCTCGTGTCTAAGTGGTTAGATTTTAGTTACCCGTTAATCAAAGCCGGAACTAAATCACGCTTAGGCATTATGTCCGATTTTCTAAATACGGAAGCTGTGAAGATAGCTACTACTGCTAATATGCACCTGCAAGGTCATCGATCCGAGCAACAGAAGTCAAAACAACACGATAACGTTCGACCGCAAGCTATTTTCTTACAAGCCGAACGACAAAGTGGCAAGAAAACCGATCAGACTGATAAGTTTCATTTTTGCCGCGCTCAGCCAAATCATAATCTGTCCGAATGTAAGCCATTTAAGCGGGCATTACGTAAGGTGCGGTGGCAGTTTGTTAAACGCAATGGAATATGCTTTAAATGCTTAGATTCACGACATGAGAGAGAAACATGCCCTGCGCCTGTGTGCGATAAGGACGACTGCGGCGGGATGCATCACAGACTTCTGCACTTCGATAACAAAAATCGTCAGGAGGCGAGCGCCGGCGAGGTCCATGAACCTGCGCCGCGATCAGCTGATGCGCCTACACCGGAAGTAGTGAACTGTGTCACCGCGAGTAGCAACAGAGTTCTACTTAAAACTGTTCCCGTACGTATTCGTGCAAAAAACGGCAATGTTATCGAAAGTAGTGCAATGCTTGACGATTGTTCTTCAGTGACGGTAATAAGTGCTCAATTAGCCCAGCGCGCCGGACTTACCGGGCTTCGCGAATCTATGCACGTGTGCGGTCCGTGGAAACAAAGTGATGTAACATGTGATAGCACAGTGGTGAAGTTGGAGCTTTATGATAAGGATAATAAGGTTCATTCTATTAGAGCACGAAGTGTTAATGAGTTATGTTTACCTGAGCAAGACTTATCTCTCGTTGATTGTAGTAAATATCAATATTTAAATGCAATACAGAGCGAACTTAAAAATGTTGTTACTAAGCCAGAAATATTAATTGGTCAGGATAATTATCATTTAATTATGCCATTGAAAATATTGTCAGGTAAATTATATGAGCCGCCGTACGCAACACTTTCTCCTTTAGGGTGGTGTATTCATGGTAAACTTCGTGTGTCGGGAGCGACGCGCGGGGCGAGCGTTGGGCCGGTTCACTGCACGCTGCTGGTGGGCGCGCCGCCGATGACGGCGGGCGACCGAAGCGAACAGCGCGCGCTGCAGGACTTGCATGAAGAGGTACGACGCGCGTTCGAGCTGGACTCCGTAGGAGTGGCAGGTAAGCCTCGCCAGAATAAGAACGACGGTAGGGCTGTCGAACACCTTGAGCGTACCGCCCAACTTATTAATGGAAGGTGGCGCGTGGGCTTACCATGGAAGGATCCGGACTGCTCGATGCCTGTCACTCTGCCGCATGCACTAAAAACGCTAAAAGGAGTCGAGCGCAAGATGGCCAGGGACTCTGAATATGCGAACAGGTATGCAGAGCGAGTACAACATTTATTTTCTAATAATTTTGCCAGGGAACTAAAGGACACTCAGCGCACGCCAAAGACATTTCATTTGGCTCACTTTGGCGTGAACAACCCTAATAAAAAAAAGTTAAGGCTAGTCTTTGACGCAGCAGATAGTTCCGCGGGTTCGTGTTTAAACGACTATCTGCTCAAGGGTCCGGATCTACGGACGTCACTATGGGGAATCATGCTGCGCTTTAGGGAAAATCGTATCGCAGTATCCGGAGACATAAAAGATATGTTTCTACGCATCCAGATCCACCCACAAGATCAAGACGCCCTGAGATTTCTTTGGCGGGACAACCCTGCGGAACCCGTCAAAACGTACGTAATGACATCCCTAATATTCGGTGCAAAATGCTCGCCGTTTGTCGCGCAGTTCATTAAAAATAAAAATGCGCTGCGCCACGAGCACACCGAGCCGGCTGCAGTCGACGCGATCTGCAACTCTCACTACGCAGACGACTACATTCAGAGTTTGCCAGACGAGGAGACAGCAATAAAAATGGTAAGTACAATATCAAAGATACACGCAGAAGGTGGGTTCGAGATCCGCAATTGGACGAGCAATAGTACATCTGTGCTCGACAGCGTGCCAAATGAAACCCTCGGTACTGCTGCTGTAAAGTTTAAAATGGATCAGCAGTTCGAGGGCGAGCGGACGCTCGGACTCATCTGGTTCCCGGCCACGGACGAGTTAGGGTTCGACGTATCGCTTAAACGTATCCCTGAGCAGATTGTTTTAGGCCACCAAAGGCCTACTAAAAGGATTATGTTAAAAGTAGTCATGTCTATTTTTGATGTATTTGGATTTTTGGCGCCTTTTACTATACAGGGTAAAATCATGCTCCAGGATACGTGGCGATCAGCCACTGGCTGGGATGATGAAATTCCCGACGATATCTACACTAGGTGGGTAAAGTGGCTCGATTTATTACAATTAATAGGTCGCCTAGGTATATACGCATACCTAGATGGTATCAGAAAGCATCCATATGTGCGAGTGAGACGGAGCGAGGCTCACTCGCTGCGAACAATACCGGTGCTACGACGAGCGCTACGGCTGCTACGCCTGCCGCTACGCCGCACTCCGGGCCGAAATCGACTACGAGCGCGATCGCTGCAAGTGTAAGTATTATAAATAATTATAATAACTTGCAACTGCATTTGTTTTCGGATTCATCTTCAAAGGCTATGTGTGCTGTAGCATATTGGAGATGGGCATGGGCATGGATTACAAATGGGCAGATATATGTAGCCTTTGTTGCCAGTAAATGCAAGGTCACACCTGTTAAGCCGTTGACCATAAACAGATGTGAACTTCAAGGCGCATTACTGGCAGCGAGATTGGCTGACAGCGTGCTGCGCGAACATAAAGTAACTACAGCGCAACGGTACTTCTGGTGCGACTCGGCGTATGTTTTGCATTGGCTCCGGAATGATACTCGCAGCTACAATATATTCATTGCAAACCGGTTGGGCGAAATAGACGAGTTATCGCGCGTCAATGAATGGCGTTATATACCTGCGAAGTTAAACATCGCTGATGTAGCTACAAGAGAGGTTCACGATAACTCCATATTTAAGAACGAGTGGCTTTATGGTCCGGAGTTTCTTCACACCGACGAATCGCAATGGCCGAGTGATACGGTGAGCCCTGAAATAAATGAACTTACTTTAGAGTATATTAATATAGTTCATAGTGTAAGGGATGACTTACCTGTACCGGACGTCACGCGATTCTCTTCATGGCTGGCAGCTGTTTTAAAATTTATTGAGAGGTGCAAACATCGTTCTGCGGACATTGACTGCGCGCTGATGGCGCGAGCCGAGCAACTGCTGCTAAAACAAGCGCAGCAGGAGTCATTCGGTGACGACATAGCCGCCATAAGGAATGGCAACATTTTGGACCGCAGCAGTAAGCTCCGTCATTTATCGCCGTTTTTAGATGAAAATGGACTTCTCCGATGCAGTGGCCGTATAGATGCCGCAGCAGATGTTGCGCTGGAAACAAAGAGGCCTATTATACTCGACGGTAAGCATGCGGTGTCTAGACTGCTGGTCAGAAGTTATCACGAGAAGGCCGCGCATGGAAACCACGAGGGAGTCGTGAATGACCTGAAACAAAAATACTGGTTATTTAAACTACGTCCTACAGTGAAATCTGTAGTAGCCGGTTGTATGTTTTGTCGCATTAAGAAGGCAAAACCGGAGGTACCTAGAATGGGAAACTTATCGGAGGCACGCCTTGCGCATCACCAGCGTCCCTTCACGTACTGTGGCCTTGACCTGTTCGGGCCGATGGAGGTGACAGTCGGGAGACGCCACGAACTGAGATACGGTGTACTATTCACTTGTCTTACGCTGCGGGCGATACACCTGGAACTTGTTCATTCACTTACCTCGGACTCGCTGATCATGGCTCTTCGGCGTATGGCGGTCAGACGTGGGTGGCCTAAGTACCTATTCAGTGACAATGGGACAAACTTACGTGGCGCTGACACGGAGTTAAAAAGATCACTGCAGGAACTGGATGAGGAGGACCTGAAAAATAAAGGTGTTAATTACGGAGTACAATGGACTTTTATTCCTCCCGCCAGCCCACACTGGGGTGGGGCGTGGGAACGTCTGATCAGGAGTGTGAAGACGTTGTTAAAGGTAATCCTGAAGGAGCGCGCCCCTAGAGACGAGGTACTTTCCACATTGATGACCGAGGTGGAGAACATGGTGAATGGGCGTCCGCTAACCCATGTGTCTGTGGAGCCTGGCAGCGAAGAGACGCTGACACCTAATCATTTTCTGATTATGGGCCAAGCGTCAAACTTACCTGTCGTAGGGAGCTTCGATGACTCCGATCTCTTTTCTCGAAAGCAGTGGCGTAAGTCTCAAAGGCTCGCCGACATGTACTGGACACGGTGGGTCAAAGAGATTTTGCCAGACCTCATACCGAGAACCAAATGGACCCAAGAGCAAAAGCCACTACAGGTAGGTGATTTTGTTCTCATTGTAGATCCCGCTGCGCAGAGGAACGTGTGGATGAAAGGCGTCATCCAGCAAGTCTACCCTGGCAGAGACGGCCGCATAAGGGTGGTCGAGGTAAAAACTAAGTCTGGAACCTTGAAACGTTCTGCTTCGCGCGTCGCTCGTATTCCAGTAGGTATTGAGTGCTGAGTCAGCACTCAGGGTGGAGAAATGTTAGCGACGTGCTCATATTTTGATATTTTATATTGCTAAATGTTGTTTTAATATATAATTAGGTAGATTAAGAAACCTAAACTTAAGGGTAGTTTTAACAGCGGCCGCGAGCCGCTATTCTAGTTTTGTATGTGCGCCGTATGACAAATCAGTCGGTCCATGCTATCCGTGCGAGCGCACGTACGCACATAACTGTCATTTCGAGTTCTCTATTTTGTGTACTTTGTGTGTCTTAGCCAAATATAAGTTGTTAAAAGTTCTACTGTGTTCACCATTTCGCCGCGGCGAGACCCTGTCCCCAACAACAACCTTACCTGTAAATATGACAAACAGGCAAAGTCGAGTTTCATAGACTGAAAAGCCAAAGGTATTAATGCATAGTTTATGCAAGATACGAGTTCCGTATAAATAAATACCTACAATTGGAGTGAAATCTCCGCGAGTGCTGCATGGGATATCGGCCCATGTAGTGCAAATGATAAGTTCTTCAAAATTAAAAATTAATATATTTCAGGAAAAAATATATAAAACATTGTTAGTAATATGTGACTATAATTAACGTTAAAGAGTGAAACTCAGGTTATTGTCACAAAGACTCGTCGAACTTTAATGTAATGTCTTGGGGTCCAATCCTATGTATATGTACCTGTTCTGTTTGTTACACGTTGTGTTACCTACTTCGATAACTCCTTAAGTACAGAAACTCGGTAGTTAGAAGGTACTTACCTAATGCACATGTTCCGTGCTTACTTACGGATAGTTTTACAATAATGTCTTAATTGTACGCTTTAGAATGTGCCTAAGTGTCGTGTGCCTGCTAGCTGCGAGCACTCCTCCAAGTACGCACGTACGCAAGTTGCTGTCGACGAATTATACTAATACCTTTCGCAGAAACAGATTTGGTATAAACAATTCATAATTCGAGTGATGCAACAGGAACTGGATTGTGAAAATTTCTAATCTAATCTATTCCTAATGATTCTAAATGTGATTTCAATGCGGAAAAGGAAAACGATCTTATTGACAGATTCGTTGAAAATTGAGCCTCCGTGGATGTAAAAGAAATGTTGAATCTAGGGGTTTCAGTTACAATAAACAAGTGATTATGGAATAAATATTGATAAAATGTTAGGATGCAACGGAAAGAGTTTTGGGCAAACATGACAAACAGGTAGACAGGATTGCGATAATGGCGCCGCCTTCCCCCTAAAAGATAAAATGTGCCGGCATGTGATAAATGTGCCTACAAAGGCCAATTCAAAATGCAAAGCACTAGGACTAAATGAATACCGATAAAAGTCGACAGGCCGACTAGATAAAAGTCCAGAAATAAATAAATTACCTAAAGCCAATCAACTAATTATAGTGCCAAAAGAATACATAATTCTATAAATTGACAATCAGGTCAAAGGTAAATTAAAGGTAAATAAATAGACGCTGGGTCTGTCACAATGCCACACATTGTGTAGGTATCTAAAGTAAATGCTGAAAACCTTGCACTCCCACTGGGCTACTTTATATATGACTTGTTCCTAATCGTGAAAACATACACATACGAAAATAGTAACCAAGTTCGTAAAACGGAATGCCAAGTGATGGCATCAATATCGGATAATTACCCAGATAGCCATGAATTTGTTCTGTAGTAAAAAGTTTGTAAGTGTAATAAAAAGGCACGTTAGTGGGAAATTTTTATTGTGTACGTATAAAAACGTAAGGACCAGACGTGATCTTCATTGCACCAAACTACAGTTGGCCTAATTTAGGTTGAGACTAAAAAAATCAAACAAACCTTGTAAATTGAGGTTGCAGATCGAGCCTCTCTATATTTTCAAGAGTACATTATATATTATCAAAGAGTTAGTTACTTAAGTCTTTGTTTAATTATCGTATGGGTACTAAGTATCAAATAAGAGCTAAAACCCAAAATGGCCTCGGGTTTTATTAAAGCAACGGAAAAATAATAAAGTAAAGTGAAACCGTGTTCATGGTAATGAAATTCCATTGGTTCCTTGTAAAATATAAATAATTAGAGTTAAACAATATATGCCACCATCAAGGCAGGAAAATGAACATACACAAGTGCTAGTTTTGCTCTATAATATATTTTTAAATGATTGAACCTAATGGAAACAAACATAATAATGTCTATAAAAAAATAATAATTAATGTGACTGTAATCATGATCAAATTAAGACTGTATATTGTAGTCAAGGGCTACTGTAGACTATAGTCAAGGCTAAAATCAACTTCCAATTAGTAAGCAAGTATTGGAGTTGTTTTCATGACATAAATAATCTCATTCATTATATGAGTAAGTTGCTAGATTAACAGAACAGTCGATATACCATATTTGAATGTAATTGAGGTCAATATAGGTATTGATCTGTATTCAGCTAGTATTGTAATTAAAAAACGGTAATAAAATAATATATCCAATGCAATTTAAAATAATAACGGTCAGATATGTAGGTACCTACATCATTATACCTGAGTAATAGAAATCTATTTGTAGGTAGGTATAGATCATGGTTGCGTAAATATCATACCAGGCCGCGTAGCCGGGATACCAGTCGCTTACGCTCCGTAGCGATCGACACGCAGCTGTCACTGTCGCACTAATATCGAAGAGTGATAGAGAGACATAATGCTTTTAGTTGTCGAAGCGATGGCGATTGTAACCTTGGCTAGGCCGGCAATACACAAGTAAAACTAAACAGTTTGTGGTGTATCTTGTAAGATTTTACCTTATTAAACATTGGACCATTTACGTATATTATAAATTGCATGCTATCTATATGTCGGGAACCCAGTGCACAAACCATGGGTCAAGCCTGATGACGTCACCTAATCTCAAGTGCTGCGCCAGCGCCGGCGCCCGGGCGGTGCCCTGCGACAGTTCCTATCGACCCTTGACACGTGTAGACGCATTGATTTCCGAATATTAGTTTTGATTACCTAATTAGTGATTTTGATAGAGATTTGGCAATACAAGGACGTTGTATGTTGTTTATTGACTTTCGTGCAATTATATTGTGTCTCAGTTGAATCTAGACTGTTTTATTATCTCGAGGAACCCTAGGACTAATTAGCCATTACGATGCCCAGGAATAGACAATAATCTGATGATCCAGGCCATTCTGCGACATCAGAAGTGGGATGCCCTCGAGATAATTGTGAAAGTTTTGTGAAAATTGTGAATTTTGGTGTGATTTGATGCAAATCAATAACAGACGTGTGATGGATCAAACTTTCAAGTGTTAAAGTTAATTGAAGCTATGAAGAGCCAGGCAACGAGTTATAATATCAGCAGATTACCAGAAGCTAACCCTAATAGTTGCGAGTGAAGATGACCTTCGAGCCTGGTGGAATACTAACTGTGGATTTGTGGAACAAAAGAATAAAAGAATTGCATCTTTGTGGTTATCGCGAATAAAGGTGTTGGTTATTCAGATGTAAAAAGAAATTGGTTCAAACAAAATAAAAGCTATATCGACTGTCAAAGAGTATGAAAAGAAAAACGCTTGCAAATGAGGCCAGGCGTTGTGATAAACTACTTACAACTTTACTTAAAAGCGTTTTATTGTTATGAAGAGGATGTGTCTGTTGACTATGTTTCAACAGTAAACAAATCAAGATTTCAATTGCCTGTTTTCAATGTTGTCAGATGTGTTTGCCATACATTGTCGAATTGAGTCTACAAAAACAAAGAAGTGTGATCCTGTCTTCGGTGCTGGGTGACGGGCCACTTGGTTGAGTGTCCCTGTAGACATGTACTTACATTGGCAATGGGGCAGAGCATTGCTGTCAACGGTTACACCGCGGTCCGAGGCTGGGCCTCGAGTTCATCTTTGGAGTAGATGAAACTATACCATCTGGCAGACCAATGCAGGTCAATTAGTCAACCCGTATGATCGATTGCATAAAAAAAGGTGAGGTGTAATAATTATTTTGCGTCTAAAGTTGAATGAACAGTAACAGAACACTGACTTATTACCGGTGTGAGTAGATATACGGGGTTCGATTCCCAGTCTAATATTTTAATGGCTGCGTGTGTTTGATGAAAATGGTTGTATTTTGATGCTAAAAATTACAAGTCAATTTTTAAATGAACGAAATCTATTTCTGTAACACTTCTTTGAACAATGGAGTCCTGTGTGTTGTTTACATTAACACCGGTTAAGTACCGACCTATAGTTAAGAAATTATTTCTTAGGGGACCCAAGGTTTGTTTAAGTTATGGTTGGGCGAGAAATATTATCGCATGAGTTTCAAGTTGCGGTTGACTACGAAATACGATGAACTATTTTGAGATACTAATACTGAAGTGATCTGTATCGACTTAAGTGGTATGCTTTTCGTGGGAGCGAAATTAGTTATAACGTTATTTAAATGATAAAATTATTTCTATTAGTTGTGTTCGTTTATCATTGAAAAGGATTAGTTTCATGAACGTTGTTTATATGTCATTACCAAACTTAAATGGAGCTGGGCGGGACATGTTGCCAGACAGAGTGATGACAAGGGGGCCATAATGCTAACGAAATAGTAGCCGCTTTTAGACGAAAGTAGTGCGTGGCGTCCGTTGACTCGTTGGGTGGACGACATTCGAAAGATTGCGGGTCACTTATGGATGAAATTGGCTTAGGACCGGGATAAGTGGCGTACTCGAAGAGAGGCCTATGCTCAGCAGTGGGCGACACAAGGCTGATATGATGATGATGATGATGATGTTTATTTTGTTGTGATTGGAAAGTGTTGGCATGTCGATGGATTGACTGCACAAAGACTGAAGGGATCAGTTGCTTTATTGTATGATGTATAAAGTCGTATAACGATTGGTAAATGCATGGAATGGAAATTTATTTTAGAATCGATAAAGTAGGTATACGAGCAAGAGTGTATATAATTGAGACCTGTCTTATTTGGCTCATTAGCGTTGGTGCGTCTAAGTGTTGAATCGTTGGTGCGATAATACGGATGCGTTGAAGCCACGTTGAAGCTCTGTGGTGTAGTCGTTGGTGCGACTAGAGTTGTGAGTGCAATTTCGTCGTTGGTGCGATGTTATTGTTGTCACAGTACACTAAGAACAGTAGTGAATCTAAGGCCGCTCGGCAAGTTATTTACCTACACTTGCGTTGGCGCTTAGGGTTGTCACTTTTATTTTTAGTTAAATATTATTTGCGTATTATGAGTAGCACTAGGTTTCTATTTATATAATATAATGAAATGTTCTAACAATTCATAAATGACGTATAAATAAAACGCTATTTAAATATTTAAATGGCATTTATTAAAAAAATATAAATTCAATACTGAAAAAAAGTTCCTCCGGTTTCTGCATGTTCGGAACGCTTTACTGTTAGCGGTTAAAGTCATGTAAATTCTCATCCTTACGTATAACATTAGTAAAAAGGTTTTAGGGAAGCATGGGCAGGGCATCGTAAATTCTATGTCTTTTAATTGTTCCTAAATTGACGTGCCGATTTTAATGTTGATGTGGTCCTTTTCAAACGCTTTGCGAAACACCTTCTCCATCCTTTCTATATTCACGACGAAGTCATCGGGTGGGACTCTGAGTAATTTCGATCTGTACCATAATTCCTGTAATTAATGTATTGTGAAGAATGATAAGTCCGGGTTTGAGGAGTCGTTATTGTGACACCCAAAGACACTAAGTACAATATTTTTTTCCTCTGTTCAAAGTCATGATCAAAAAAATTAAGGCCGGTAAGAGCAGGCAAATGCGAGCGGGCGTGCAGCGTACTCGAATGCGTGCGATCACAGTCGCGGTCGCGGTACGGCCCACACTGCCGCCACCGTATTCCCCCGTATATTATGCTAATGTGTGCGTGGCAGCGCGTGCGTACACGGCGCCCGGCGCGCACGCACACATTCAAGCCGGCAGCGGCACATTTCTATGAAGATTCACTACTGTTCTTGTACTGTGTTGTTGTGGTCGTGGAAGCGACTTGAGCCGTTGGTGCGGTTGTGGCTAAGCAGTTGGTGCGGCTGAGGCTAAGAGCCGTTGGTGCGGCTGAGGTTAAGTCGTTGGTGCGACTGAGATTGAGCCGTTGGTGTAGCTGAGGTCGAAGAAAAATCTTTTAAGTCGGTTTACACTCATGCTCGAATACTATGATTTGGTGATATTCAAATAATAAAGAACGAATTGCAGTATGCAGATAGAATATCGACGATGTAGCAAACATAATCATTTGGATTAATTATTGAAAGTATGATGACGTTAAAGTGAAGTACCTACCTACTAGTCAATGATAGTGGTTGATATTTAATAACTTGTTATTCCTTTAGAACGGTCATACATTTACAGCCGATGAAATACAGTCTGCCCTGTTAAAATAGTTTAGCAACAAAAATCATGCGAGTGTCACATGTGCACCTGTGCTTGTGCTTTTTCAATTTATTCGATTTTGATGTTCTTTACAGTGTTGGTTGAACAGAAAATACTTAGTTTTGGTTTACATTCGTTGTAATGTATTTCTAACGCAAGACGAATGATATTCGGTGATTATATGATCTTTCTCGTATACGGGACAATAGTGCTCCGGATATTTAAGATGGGTCCGCGGAGTGGATAGACTAAATACGTAGAGTCCCTTTCGACCTTTAACACTTGCAAAAACAGTATTTCGCAAAGATTCATTGAGATTCAGTGGAAACTAGAATGTAGGTACATAGAGTACTTGTGCTACCACATAATGCTATACGTAAAATGAAATAAGAATTTGATATTTGATAGATCGTCATTGTCAATGGATGTGTGAAAGCTTAGTTCAATCATAAGATTTAGTTGAGACGCATTGGAGTGCGTCTGAATTACTCTTCGTGTTAGGTCAGAGTTGGCCGAACGGATGATACTTTGGTTTAATGTTTCTTTTGCAGAATACCTAAACAACCAACCCACACGAGGTCGTGTGATCATCAGGACGGCCGTGTCGGGAACCCAGTGCACAAACCATGGGTCAAGCCTGATGACGTCACCTAATCTCAAGTGCTGCGCCAGCGCCGGCGCCCGGGCGGTGCCCTGCGACAGTTCCTATCGACCCTTGACACGTGTAGACGCATTGATTTCCGAATATTAGTTTTGATTACCTAATTAGTGATTTTGATAGAGATTTGGCAATACAAGGACGTTGTATGTTGTTTATTGACTTTCGTGCAATTATATTGTGTCTCAGTTGAATCTAGACTGTTTTATTATCTCGAGGAACCCTTACTAGGACTAATTAGCCATTACGATGCCCACAAATAGACAATAATCTGATGATCCAGGCCATTCTGCGACATATATATTATACTGTATTACCTATCAAACAAGCCAAGTAAAACTGAGGCAATCGGCTGTTGCCAATAAATAATGTACAGGAACGAGATGTTATTAGGAAGCAACCTGCTTGTAACAATTTACTGGAAACTCTCGAAATAGATATTAATGTGTGAAACATGTATATAACTTGAATGCTAATGGAAAAACCTAGAAAAGTGTAAGCATCCATATCAATGTAAATAAAAGAAAGCAGACTCAAAACTGCAAAAAGTAGAAGGACAGGGACTGACATTGTAAAAGTAAAACCATAATTGTATTAAAACACTTTATTACACTAAACAAGTAATTCAATTCAATTCAATTCAAATTCTTTATTTCAGATAAAGCATCCATATCGTGTTAGTTACAAAACAAATAAATCTTAAGCTAACTTAAATACTATGTTAGTAAAAATAAATTAAATTATTCTTAAAACCTACAGGCCATCCTATTTGACGTAAGTCGCTAAAGGCTTGACCTGATCTAGCCAATGTGCCAGTATATTACAATTATATCTGCTCGCAATCACCTTTAGAATGCCATTCGGACTAGCACGGACGCGTCCTATTAGCGATGAGATCTTTTTCCGCATGATCGCATGGAACCCGTCCGTATACGTTTCGGCAAACATCTTCGACGCACTGCACCATCTAGGCAGTCCCAACAGCATTCTAAAGGCGTTGTTGTACTGTATGCGAAGGGCGTTATAGGCTCGTTTGGTATACCTTACCCACAGGCTGCTAGAGTAAAAAGATTGGTTGTATGCTTTAAACAGCGATATTTTTACCTGCACTGAACATCTAGCAAACCTGCGGGCCAGCATATTTGCCCTTACCGACAACGCCCTTCGCTCCCTCTCAATATCACTGTCATCACAAAGATCATCAGTTATGATGTGGCCCAGGTACTTAAAACTATTGACTACCTTCAGTACAACTCCACCAAGAGACACTGGAGGTACATAATATGGTTTAATTCTACCCGCCTTAACCATAATCTCACTTTTGGTAGCGTTGTACAAAAGTCCGTGCTCATTTGCATATTTTTCACACTTGGCCACTAGTTGTCTTAATGCCCCGATAGACGGACTCAGCAGCACCATGTCATCGGCATAGCTTATATTGTTCATACAAGTATTTTCAATATAGCAGCCCGCATGCATGCTGCCAAGCCCACCCATCAGGTCATTCATGTACATATTAAACAGCTTCGGAGATGTTAACCCGCCCTGGCGTACTCCACACTCCAGTTTGTATTCATCGGATAGAGCCCCTACCCATCTCACCTGATTGGTTTGATTATGGTACCAATATTTTAACAACCCCGTGACATCACCCGGTATGCCTGCTTCCCTCATTTTCTTCCATAGGATGCTGTAGTTGACTCTGTCAAAGGCTTTTGAGAGGTCTAGGAAGCAGGCATAGATCGGTGTTTTCCTATCCGTGTAGTACCCCACAGTATGCTTCAAACACAAGATGGCACTTTCCGTTGACAGACCCGTTCTAAAACCGAACTGGGCGTCGTTTATTTTCAAGTATCCATCCAATTTGTCATTCAGCATACTGTCGAGCACCTTCGCGGTGGTTGTGGCAAGTGAGATCGGCCTATAGTTCGCTTTATCCGATAAATCCCCCGTTTTATTTTTCACAATTGGGGTCACAATTGTCTTCATCAAGGCTGTTGGCAAGTACGAATGACACATACACAGGTTCAGGTACATGGAGAGCACCTGCGGTAAGTGGACCCCGGCATACCTGAAATGCTCAATACTGAGGCCACAATAAGAGAATAGAATAAATATGTACAAAGATGAACTTATCCTTTTAAGGGGTCTCTTCCAGCTGACCGCTAAGCAACTGAGAGAGATACTAGGAAGAGTTCTAAATATTCCAAGGTTGATATTGTTAAAAATGTTTATCGTTGAACTGTTGAGAAATAAATATATATACACCTCGCCGAGTTTCTTCCACCGGTTCTTCTCGGGTCTGAGGTTAACGCTGTTTTCCGGACCGGTGGTAGTAAGTCGGAATTAGAATCTAAATTAACCTAGCAGTTATAAGATAAACAGATGTGAGATGATTGAACTATTGTTGCCTAGCTAACGCATAATGTAAAATAAATAAATCATTTATAAAAAGGAAGAGATGTGACGTTTACACAATAAAAGTGCAATGTGAACTACCTGCAGGTCGACATTCTGTTGTCAACTGTCATGGCGTGCAGGCGGGTCACAGAGCACATGCCTGACCAACTTTTTTACCGTTTTTGAGTTTTATTTATTACCTCGCAATACAACAACAGAACCTAGACGTCACAGTTGCGAAGGCCGAAGGCCGAGCTCCGAGGGCCGAAGATTCGATGCGTCGGGCAGGTTAGTACTCAAACACAGAACAATAGTACAAGTGTCTTAATGCGAAGGCCGAAAGCCGAGCTCCGCGTAAGGTCGAAGGCCCGAAGCGTCTGTAAGGTTAGTGCTTAAAACAGAACTTAAGTTTCTTCGACGCCCGCATACTAAAATTACCCCTATTATTTGAAACTTCGCATATTTTCTAAGCTAGGGGTTAGTGTGGGCAGGCCACCTTGCATCATTACGACTGAGGAGTTGGTGGTAATCTTTAAATGCAGATGCCTCTGCCCAATACTTCGTCAAATCCTAATTTGAAATCAGAACTTTATCAATCTTGTTGGTTAAGGCAGGCAGTAACCCTTCTTCAGCATCAGAACTGATGAGTTGGAGGTCATCATAAACGTAAATGCCACTACCTAAAACTTACAGCACTACTTTAAAATTTACACAATAGCCAACCGGTCAATTAAGGTAGGCAGTTACCTTGCATCATCACGACTAAGGAATTGAAGGTAAATATTGAATGCAAATGCCCCTGTCCAATACTTTAATTACTTTAAATCCTACTTTGAAATCAGAACTTTATCAATCTTGTTGGTTAAAGCAGGCAGTAACCCTTCAGCATCAGAACTGATGAGTTGGGAGGTCAATATGAAATGTACCTACCTATATGCCTCTACCTAAAACTTAGCGCACTACTTTACAATTGACACATTCACCAACCGGTCGGTTATGGCAGGCAGTAATCTTGCATCATCACGACTGAGGACTTGGAGGTTATTATTAAATGCGAATGCCCCTGTCCAATACTTTAAATCCTACTTTGAAATCAGAACTTTATTAATAGTGGCGGTTAAGGCAGGCAGTAACCTTGCAGCATCAGAAGTGAAGAGTACGAGGTCAGTATTAAGTCACTAAGGATTTGTTTCATAGCAACACTAATGTAGTTAAATAAGCAGGTCTGTACGACTCTCGGGTAAGGTAAGCAGTGTTTCTGCAGCATCAGGATTTGAAGATCCAAGGTTGAAAATATTATAAAAAGTCATTGTCACGGGGACTTGATACGGATGCCTTTCATCGAAATCGGTTAAGTAGAAGTGGTCGAAAAATCGATTGCAAGATTTGAAACATAGGTACAAAGAAGATACGGGGTCAAGGATGAAACCGTTTAATAAAAACTTCTTAATTAATGATTACTTGATTAGGTACACGGATAAATTAGTGTAGTAAATGAAGCAAGTTGTTGTATGGAGACCCATGCATTAATTTCTCAGTCGATGAAATTTAGCTTGGTTATTGTATAGTATGAGCCGAGACTAACATTATAAATATCCAAAAAAAAACACTCCTAAGTTAGGTAAAAACACAAATCTGATTATATATCGAACCGAGTAATTCCTCAGTCCAAAATTATTTTACAAAATAAGTTATTTGTATCAGTATGTGATACTAGAAAAAAATCTAAAAGTTTTGTCAAACATCAGAATATTTTTTATGATACTTCCTTTTTTTGACGCTCATTTTCATCGGAAAATTGCTCTGTCATTTGTTTCTTCTTATATGATCTTAGAATATAATTTGGCGCAGTGGGTAAAAAAATCCAAAAAAAATGCGTATCGAAATGTATGTATTATAGAACTATTACAAACTGAGAGTGGAAAATTTTTAGATTTTCATTTTGTAGGTATAAAACGGCAATAAAATGGCATTCCAGTGAAAAAATTAGACTGAGCAATTTTCCGGTCCAAGACACGACAAAAATTTTTATTTTATTAATACTGGTATTTCTGCTGGGATATTTTTTTGATATTTCATATATTGTTGCAATACGTTACATGAATATGTCTGGTGAAGAAAGTTTGAACGGAGCATTTTTCCGTAAAAAGATATTAACGATTTAAGACTTTAGGTATTTACTTTAATTCTATTATTATTATTCTTTGGAAATTTATACAATACTTTTTATTTATTGATACTTTATCATACTGTAAACATTTTTCTGGCTGAGGAATTACTGCGGGGTCCACTACCTTTATTTACTACACTAAATGTGGTTCTATATTATGTGGTTTAAATTATGTCCGTATTGGATTTACACACTTTTTACTTTCAAGTCCTCAGAAATAGTTTTGTGGAATCGAAATTTATACATAATCGAAACTTGAAAATGGAATGTTTGCAAACTGTATAAAAGTTATTGAAATCCTATAGGTATATGTTGCAGCCATCTGGTTTATTTCGCCAGCTAATTAGTCGCCTAGGCCGATAGAAAATCACTCAACGTTTAACAACTTGGCGTATTGAGAGTTAGCCTCTTGAAAACCACTGGTTCACTCAGCCAAGTGCTTTCAATGTAACCTAAAAAACTTAGAGAAATAGAATATAATAAATAAATTAACAACAAAATACTAACCTAAACTAACATAACCTAACCGAGCAACATCAAATAAAATCTTTATTTTCAAAGCCACAATAGTTATTTTCACATCACCTATTCGGAAAAGGGCTTTTTCTTCCCCGCTAGGAGGGATCAAAGTGGCACTTTTTCTCCCTGCAAGGGGGGATCAAAGTGGCACTTTTTTGTTCTAGGACACTGTTTTTGTTATTTTTTGCATTATTTTTATAGCTTGAATAATATTTTGAAACATAATAATTTGTGTCAACACTAAGATTTTTTATTTTCCTCATAGTTGATGTGAAAAGCAGTATATATGTGTCACACGGTATCAAAATTATTTCGTCTTGGGCGTTAACACTTGAATCCCTCATTACGCTCAGGATTCTACTTTAGAATCCATCGCTTTATTCAGGATTCCGGATTCCTTGACGGAAATATATCTTTTTGATCCCCTGTAACACAAACTACTATTGTTTTACAACGAGGGGGCAAAGTTCAACTCAGCGCTCAAGATTCCATTTTTCGAACCACTCGCTAAGCTCGTGGTTCAATTTCGGAATCTTTCGCTTGCTCGGGTATCAATATTAGCACGAGCGGTTAAACAAAATTTGCCCCCGAGTGAAACACAAAATTTTTCACCACACCACCCGAAGCAAATATCAAATGTAAAATATCAACAAAATCAAACCAAATCAAATTCAAAAGAATGTTATTAAATATGTATCATCCAAAATCATCATTTAAAAGTCAATTCTACCAGCAAACATAAAAAAACAACTCATTTGATTACTTTGCCTCACATGTGAATTAAGTACTGATAGCAAAGTGCAACTTTGCTATCCGTTTATGAAGTGCAAAGTAAGCCTTTCCGAGCTGGTGTGGTGAAAGAAAACATTATTGGTAGGTGCATTCCAAGTCAATCTTAAAATCTACTTAACAATCCACATATAATCTAAAATAAATGTCCTAACTTAAAATCTAAACACATTACTAATATACCATCCTACTTACACCATCAGCCCCATTCCGACCCCCACCCAGCCCAAAAGTGCCAAAGATACTAGCGGCATTACCGCGCTGGATGGCAAGCGATATCTGTTGGACTAGCTATCATGGCTCCTCTACACGATGGGCCAGCGCCGGCCACTCCAAGGGACGCAGCCATGCGGTAGAATGAGATAGCAATATCACTTGCTCCCTCTGACGCATAAATGCGTCCCTTGGAGTGGCCGGCGCTGGCTCATCGTGTAGAGGAGCCATCAAATTCATCAATGTCCATGTTAACTAAATGACTACATGACGTTCAGCCATCTGGTTTAACGTTGCGATCAATGACTTGGCTGATTGTAATCATCCAACTAACTAATTAGAGGTAGATACCTGGCAAATTTAACCAGTTGGCTGCGACATATAATTATGTAATATACTTTCAAGGCCCCCTAAAATAAATGTCAAAAAAAGCTTGAAATATTCAAAGTTATATAAAGGGAAATCATACAAAAGTTGATAAACTTCTGGGCAATTGCTAAATGGTTTCACAATAAATAATAAAGTAAGTTTTTGTTTCGCAAAATAACAAATTTCGTTCCATTAAAAAGTTTCGCGACTTTTTTAGGGTTCCGTACCAAAAAGGTACAAAAGGAACCCTTAAGGATAACAGGCTACACGCTAGACCGGACCGGGGCCGGGCAGGAGCTTCAGGCGCTTCGTTTTCTTTGGAATGCACCACGTGATCAGCGACCAGCCGTCATAGAAAATGACACGTCGGACGGTCTAGCGTGATTCATCCTTAATGGTGCGACGCTATCCGTCCGTCTGTCATATTTAGGGTTTGCTCCCGGAAAATACCGGAACCAAGCAAAGAACCGAGATTTCATAATTAAAATCCCGGTACTTTCGGGATTTTCGGGAGTAACATTAACGGTACAATATTAGACTGTTTTATGTTACTTAGCATGAAAATCTAAGGCTAATACTTTTACGGCTGACCACATATTAAGGTTGTATGGAAGAGACCGCTTTTTGGCTATAAGACCGCCTGTTGTTCACCTCTGCTAACTCTGTTTGTATTTCTGTTTTCTTTTATTGAGATGTGCAATAATAGTATTTTATACAATCGTGATATAATAGAGAGCTTTTCAGTCGAGTACCGTGTTTAAGACCCGGAGATACCGGAGTAAGACTCCAGTTTGTCGCCAGCTCTCTTCTGAGTAGATTCTAAATTAAGGGTCCGTGCGGGGCCAAGTGAGGCCCCGCACCTTCAAGAAACCCTCCTCTTCCTGGCGTAACTTCTTAACATAAATACCACAACTATAAAATACGAACAACGTGCGCCACCTTGAAGTCGTTAAGCCTCCCAGATTTGGTGGCCCTCGCTGCGCGCCCGTGTGCGCCCTCCTTGACGCCGCGCGCCTGTGCGCACCCTCCTTGACGCCGCGTGCCTGTGCGCGCCCTCCTTGACGCCGCGTGCCTGTGCGCCCCCTCCTTGACGCCGCGTGCCTGTGCGCGCCCTCCTTGACGCCGCGTGCCTGTGCGCACCCTCCTTGACGCCGCGCGCCTGTGCGCGCCCTCCTTGACGCCGCGTGCCTCTGCGCGCCCTCCTTGACGCCGCGTGCCTGTGCGCGCCCTCTTTGACGCCGCGCGCCTGTGCGCGCCCTGCTTGACGCCGCGCGCCTGTGCGCGCCCTGCTTGACGCCGCGCGCCTGTGCGCGCCCTGCTTGACGCCGCGCGCCTGTGCGCGCCCTCCTTGACGCCGCGCGCCTGTACGCGCCCTGCTTGACGCCGCGCGCCTGTGCGCGCCCTGCTTGACGCCGTGCGCCTGTGCGCGCGCGCCCTCCTAGACGCCGCGCGCCTGTGCGCGCCCTTCTAGTTACCACGCGCCTAAACGCGTGAACGCGTTTCTCCAGGCGCCGCATCCCGGAGCATCGGTCTACCTACTACGCTACCACCGCTACCCTGTGTTACTGGACGATCCTAAATCTCAGAAGTGCCATATTGACCCACCCATACAAACCTGGAAAATAAACGTTACCTACCCCTGAGTCCTTACTTTTATCACTTCTCACCTTCTCCAACCTTCAACCTTCCAGCTGCTCAGTTGCGTGCTCTACCAACTCATTGGCAGAGCACGTAACGCGACAATATCACTATTGTATAAGGACAATACTTTTTCTACGAGTCAACAAAAATAATACTTTAAACTAGTAGAATCATACACACAAACCAAACCAAAAGTATACAGCTAAGATACGCGAGCAGCCGCGATACCTTCATACTGGTACGCACCCCGGCGGCCGCGGCCCGGCGCGTTGGTCAACGACATCTTCTCGTAACTAGGGCTTGCAATTCGAATATTCGAATATGTCGAATATTCGACCTGTTTTGATATTCGAATATTCGGCCGCTCAGGTTTCGAATATTCGAATATTTTTTATTACTAGGTAAAATCTATTTTCATCCGTTATAGTTACAGTTTCTGTGTATTTTGCCGGGTATTAACAGAATCGCATTTGGGAACCGTAGGTACCCAAATGCGAAGGAAATAATGTTTTTACTGTATTCCTCTCAATAGGCTTCGTGAATACAGTTAAACCTAACTCAATTTCAAAGGAAACGAAATCAAAAAGTATGTTTTATTACGGTGCGGCTAATGCTTTTTCTAGGTACAAGTAACTTTACGTAAGTTTTAAGATAAAGGGTCATTTTGTTTATTGAGTAAAATCGTACCTTAAGCGAATATTCGAAGTCTAAACCTTGCCCTTTATCGCAATTCACAAATTTGATCATACCAAACCTACCGAACTAGCTCTAACCATGCACCTTTAGCTAACGAATAATCCACCCCGTAGTCAGCCAACTTTTTCCCTTAAATATTCCAATACCAATTATATAACTTATTATATAACAGCCGACCATTAGGAATCAAAACTAAACTTGCCAAGACTAATAAAGTCAATAAAGATTCAAAATACAATGGAATTAAAGGCCATTTTACAGGCTTCTTAACGCCAAGAACTTAATTTAAATCAGAAAATGATTAGTGATTAGTTGATTACCTACTAAAATGTTTTCTCTCTTACATACGTGTTTGGATGGTTAAAGTTATATTAATTCACGCAACGACGCATTTATAATAAAAAGTTTTATCAAGAAATATTGAAAATGACTAATTATTGCGTTTTAGGTACTTACTTGCTTTTATAAACGTGGGTATTTCAGAGTAGGATGATAAAATCTAGTCAATAAGTGGATTTCTGCAAAATATCATTAATTTTAGCAATATGTGGAAAAAGCTTTTGAATAAAACGATAATAAACCGATTTTTCGTTCCTTTTCTTATTTTTTTAAATATTCGAATAATTATTCGAATATTCGAATATCTCGTCAGAAAAAGTCGAATATTCGAATACCTGAAAGTTTCGAATATTTGCAAGCCCTACTCGTAACTCATGAGGCCCTGGTACTTGCTCCGCGCTAAATTCAATTTTTAGACAGTTGTTTTCTCGATTTTGGCCACCGCAGCCTATGGAGACTAACAAGCAACGCAAACTAAGTGGTTTTCGTAGTCTACGGATGTTGCTATATTAAGCGTGTCACATGCTCGTTTCTGACTTATGAACCAATTGTTTCTACTATACAACCTAAAATAAATAATTAATTTGAGCTATGGTTTTGTTTCGTCCTCTTGATCGCGGCGAGCTGTGATTGGTCAATTTCATTATAGTTGACTAAACTGTATCGAAATGAATATTATAGTTGAGTTGGGAGCCCATACATTAAAAATACCCAATTGCAGTTTGGTATACGAAATCTTAATTCAAGAATTATAGTCGACGAGTAGAAAATAGTTATTTGTACAACAAGAGATCAAAGTTTGATATTTCTTCGAGTGCTTATTTTGAGTCCCGTTCAAGCGAAAGATTCTATAATAGATTCACGAGCGTAGCGAGTGAATCTAATTTAGAATCTTGAGCGTAGTAAGGGATTCAAAAGCGCACGAGATGTAAATAACTTTGATCTCGTGTAGTACACAAAATTTTTCACCCTAAGCAGTGAGAACATACCTAGAGGGACAGAGATAATAGAACCCAAGTATATCGAACTTGTATTAGACCCCGCATGTTGAAATGACATTTGACTATAAAGGTCACTTGAATGTCATTTTGTCTCACTCAGTGAGCAAAATCGCATTTTGCTCACTGAGTGAGACAAAATGACTCAGTGAGCAAAATCGCATTTTGCTCACTGTTTTTAAGAAGCAAAGTACCCTTGTTCGAGCTGCTGAGGTGAAAAGAGTATTTTCACTTCTCATGCTCAAAAAGTGCACCTTTATGTCGTGCGTAGACGACATAAAATCGCATTTTATGCTCTAGAGCATAAATGTAAATTTTCTTCTAAGACTAAGGTAATCGGTCTCAACAGCCAAACAGTTAAAACATGTTGCACAATTTTACTGAGCAATAAAATTGTGTAGATGACAAAACTTGTTATATTATTTTAATTTTGCTACAATTTATTAGAAATCCGTATTTTCTGTCATTAAATTTAGTAAATCACATAAAATAGGAGTCGGTCGTATCGTTCAAAAATGCTCCGAAATGTTTGACTTGGCAGAAAACCAAGCGTCTGAAACTCTGATCACATGTTGAAAATTTTATCTGATCACATGTTGATAATATTCAAAAACAATACAGGTCGGATACAAAAAGCAACAAAGTAGGAGTACCTCAAGGAACCATCTTAGGACCCTTGTTATTCCTGTTATATATTAATGATCTGCCCACAATTACAGAACACGAGTGTACACTATTTGCAGACGACATATCCGTTGTCATATCTGATACCTCAACGCAAAATTACAACCAGGTCATTAATGAAACTATCGCTACCATAATGAAATGGTTAAAGGATAACAGCTTACGCTACGTCTTACGTAGGCGAACAACGCGCGAACGCGGCGCGGCGCGGCGCGGCGCGGCTAAATCAATCCTTTGATACCCATAGAAGTGTCCTACGTAAGCGATCTCGTTGCGAACGCGGCGCGGCGCGATTTGCACGCGAATGTCGGGCGGCGCGGCGAGACGCGGCACGGAGAAAACAAACCGTTGTTGCATATGGAAGTGTCCTAGGTGAGCGAATTTGACGCGATGGCGAAGCGGCGCGGCGGCGGCGGGCGCGGCGCGGCGCGGCGCGGAACGGGCGCGATCAATCCATTTGATTTTTAGACGCGAATATGACGCGGCTAGAGGCGTGGCGTATATAGAATTACCGGCTTTATAATAATGTGGAAGTTTCTAAACGCAAAAATGTGTGACTTGTGTTTTATGAATACATTAATTTATTCAGATAAGTATTAAAAGAAACGTGCTTTTTTTTAAGTCTAAATCGCGAACAGAATGAGTTTCAGTTGAAGATAAGACCAGATTGATGCTATCGCAGCTTAACAAATACGTCCCATAAGATATTGTAACCCAAGGGCATGTAATGAACAATACTTACTTGTCTGCAGAATGATCATTAAAATTGGCTCTCTGTTTATTGGAATCAAGATACAAACTAATGGATACAAATGATAAATCCTTTGGAAACACTGGTGAACTAATCGAAAACAGCAAGATGACAACTACCTATATTCGAGCACGAATCGTGAACGATGGTCCCAAAGTTGACCTCTCAAAATCGGAACCCGCAACAAAAGTGAACTACCTAATTCAGAACAGTGAACGTACATAAAACAAGGTGCGAAATATTAAATCAAGTATTTTGTGAAGAGTATTGGGACAACTACAGGCTTAGTGCGGCCAAATAGGTTAGAAAAATGTGTGATGCAAAAATGATTAAGTATAATGTTTCAGTTCATACCTACTTATTTGTGTTTTATTTGCTTTTACAACATATGTTATTCATAAGCCTATGAAACAATAACTATACTCTCTGCAAGTACATCTGAATACATGAAACAAATTTTAAAACAACTTGTTTCATACTAAGACTTTACCCAATATTACTAATAAGTACCTAAATCATTTCATTACAAAAGTAGTGGGGTTTTAATCATGTGCTGCTTCTAAATGAAAGACATCTACAGTGTACAGTGGTTGTAGTCTATTGGAAAATATACCAGAGGGTTAAGATCTTACAATAGCTACTTACTTATGGTCATGATCTTATTATTTTATTTATAAGAATAACAATAAACAGTTAGATGTAGCAATTAAGCCCACAAAACTACATAGTTTGACTGCGGAAGTGCGGAGGCAGGTATCAATCTTATTTCATATCTTAAATTATTCTAGACATATGGAATATACATGAGATAAGTTGAGTAGGTTGGTAGGTTTGACCTAGGCAAACAATTTCCCTATCTACACACTACAAGCATGTCTACTTACTTACTTACAAATTAAATAGAATATGACTTGTAAGTTACATATAAATCAAATGAATAAAATACACTGTAACATAATTATCTACCTATGTAACCCAGGCCATGTAGATATATGTACAGTCGACGTCAAAGATATGTTTACATTTTTTTGCCTTAAGTATTACAAAAGAGCAAGGTGCAAAAGTGTAAACATATCTTTGACATTGACTGTACTATAGTGTAAAAATATGGGTGTGTATGTGTACAGTCACCTGCAATAATATGTTACACAAAGAAGGCCGCAAAAATATCTGACACGATCTTATTTGTAGAGCCATAAGAGCGTGTCACATATTTTTGCGGCCTTCGAAGAGTAACATATTATTGCAGGTGACTGTACATCTTACTCAGGAATATTCCAAAGTTCTTAATATGCTAATAAAAGAGCTTTAGGGACATATTTTTGAGTAAGATGTATGCACCCATATTTTTCACTTGTCTATACAATTCCCTAAATACTAAAAAACCTAACCTACTTCAATGAGTACAGTCACAAGAAAAACCCCTTTGTTATATTTATTTTATTTAGTTTACCATCCTCATGTCAGAAACTTTGCAATAGCGATAGGCCATGCATGTTTACATAGATAATTTATCTTCACCCCAAGACAGTCCAGTTCCTCTCTCTGCAGCCCTGACCACCGGCAGCTTGGGCCTTGCCCTGCTGCCGGCGGCACCCTAGGTTAGGGTTTTTATATGTATTTTTTATTGTTTTGTAAGTGTTTTTTGTATTTTACTTTTATATTCATATTGTATAACCCTAACCTAAGATAAATAAAGTAGCTTATACTAGTTTCAGTCTCAAAACTGTCTTCTGCTAGAAAATCACCATGCAACTTCCTAACCAACAATATGACATAAGTGGTAGACCTATACTTACTATGCTATGAAACTTCACAATAACCAATGTTTATATAGATTATTTGTCTCCACCCAAGAAAGAAAGGAAATAATTACATTAAATATATGTTATGATACAAAATATAAATACTTATGATTTTGATATAAATTGGTTATTGAAATAAGCTCTCCGGATAATCTCTTACCTTCATTAGTCAATTTGCAGTCTAAAGAGAATACTTATACCAGTGTGAGATAAATAAAGTTAGATAAGGTACTTATAAACATATTTTATTATCAAAAATGAAAATAAGATAATATTTATAATACTTTATTTTTAATTATACAATAAGTTTCTTCCATTTACTTTAAACAACTAAAATTTAATTCTGCCTATATGCATTTGACATTCATATTCTTGAGTTGATTCACTTGTACATTCCTTTCATCTTGTATTAAAATCAATCCTGAAAAGAAAGCAACATCATGTTATTATTATGTAAAAATATTTTGTGTTTCTCTTCGCCTAGGTAGAAAATGCTTAGAACAAGCAGCTTTAAATTAAAGTACAAAAGTAACCTGAATGTTATACTACTAGTTCGGTATGCACAATTATGTCAGAAATGTTATTGCAAATTGAGCCTGAACTGCCTGGGTGAGAAAGAAAAAATGCTGCAGAAACAGAAAGGTTATGAATTTTGCTTCAGAGCCAGTTCACAGCTCAAAGGTAAATAAAGCTAAAGCCATGGCGAAGTAGTAAGTGATCAGTATTAAACAAACAAGATAACTTACCAGCCATGTAGCTCGTTGTCTGATTCCGGCTATAGCTTAGTTAGTTTTGCTGGACATTTTCCGCAAATCGACATCTACGGTGCCTATTTTGCGTGAAACGAGGTAGCCCTACTCTAACCAACCCAGCTTCTTGGTCTTCAGGTTGCCAACTGCCTTCTTCAGTGTGGCTATAGCTTGGAAAGTACTTGGACTTTAAATAATCGTCAGAAATTTCGCTTTAAAGTGCCGTGAAGCCTTGTCAGAAGCCGGTGTCGTTCGAAGCGTGAAGCCCGTGATCATCATCAACATTAGCCCTTGTGCATCTTTACAGATGATTTACATTGTTTTTAAGATAAACATTCAGGAATTGCTTAAATTGTTGATTTAAAATCTGCACAGAAAGTTTAGTTCGCGCCTACAAACTTATCTCGTTGTCGGTTGTTGAGAATTTCGACAAGTTGACAACTTACTTTGGCATTTATGACTGGGTTGCTATATAAATAAATAATTCCCTCAAAAAAAAATTGGAAGGATTGCGTTCATAATGGCTCCTCTACACGATGGGCCAACGTCGGCCAATCCAAGGGACGCATTTATGCGTTAGAGGGAGCAAGTGATATTGCTATCTCATTCTACCGCATAGCTACGTCCCTTGGATTGGCCGACATTGGCGCATCGTGTAGAGGAGCCATAATACGGCAACATGATTATCTATTATATAGTTGGTCAAGCAGATCTTGTCAGTAGAAAAAGGCGGCAAATTTGAAAAATGTAGGCGCGAAGGGATATCGTCTCAGAAAATTTGAATTTCGCGCCTTTTTCTACTAAAAAGATTTGCTTGACCATCTATAAGTAAAAAAATTATTTCATAATTAAAATAATACATAAACTAAACATAAAACTAATTAAAAACTAAACTTAAATATAAATATAAACTAAATAAGTATAAAAAATTGCCTACTGAAGCCCGTCCCGGGCTGCCCCCGACGCAAAGGTGCCCATCACGCTCGCTCACCATCTATAATAGTTATTTGTTATTTTATAGTTGGTGCAACGAATTTTATTTAGCAATGGATAAGACCCCCACGTCAGCGTTAAATTTAGCGAACTGTGCTTAAGTTAGCGGGTGGTTTGGTGCAACCCGCCTTACCCGCCCTAAATATCTAATTACTGCTCCACCATCTTGAAAAAATTATAAAATTTAATCATAGAATCTAGTGGCTTATTCCCACTAGTTACCACCAAGTTCTTACCACTGGTAACTACTGGGAAAAAAATTCCCAGTAGTTACCACTGGTAAAAGGTGGGATTTTTTTCCCAGTATTTACCACCAAAATATTGTTACAGTTCAATACTAATAAAAACAGTATAAATATGTACAGGTTGTTTTTTATAATCACCTGCAATAATTTACGAGGTGAATATGTAGGTCATACTAAACAAGTTTTATTGTGGAACCAATACCGAAATCGCGAAAAAAATTGACTCTCCCATACAAATATCAACATCAGACCAGTCAAATTGTATGACACACAGTGTTGCCAACTCGGATTTTGAAAAAATGCTAGACTATTGAAATATGCTAAAAATAATGCTCAAATGTCACTTGAAAATAGACACTTAAAATAATACGGTATCTAAAAATATTCAGTAAAAAACACCGTATTTTGTCAGTACTGCCGTCCTAGTCTAAAAGGCAGTTTTTCGACAAAAGCTAGTTTCGAGATAATCGCAAAAAAACCAACCCAAACATCTTTCTTGAATTTCTACGAAACGGAAAAACTTTTTCCATTTTTTCTTTTTGTATGTGGTAGGTATATATATGTACTTATTTTAGGTATTTATAGTATGTTTCTAAACAACTCAGTTTTTTTTATATTTATAAAAAACACTTTAGATTAGTATTAAGCTTAAAAATGTGTAGGTCGTACTAGTCAAGAAGGCGGTAAACATGCGTTATGCGGCGTTCTAACTTAGTTACGAAGTAGAAACTAGGTAAAAACGCCGTATATGTCACATGCTGCCTTTTTGCTTAGTAATAATGAATAATTCCCACTTGAAATCCTAAGTTAAAAGACCTTATAGCAGCTATTCGGCCTTTTTGCTTAGTATACTGGGAAAAATTAAGATTTTGTCCAGATTTTCGACTAGCGTGCTAGTGTAAAAAAACGTATACCACCAAAAACACCGAATATACGGTTTTATAGATTAGTATTTATGGAAGAAATGGGAATAAAAAATAGACACGTAGTTTAAATGTTTATTTATATACGAACAAAAAACGCCATACTACTAGGCTATTATTAAAAAAACGAGATCCAGCGATTACTTTTTGGATTATAATCTTAATTACCATACAAAATTAACACATAAATTGGGTTATTCCCACTAGTTACCATCAAGTTGTTACCAGTGGTAATTAATGGGATTTGTTTCCCAGTAGTTACCACTTGTAAAAGGTGGGATGTTTTCCCCAGTAGTTACTACAATTTTGTTAGGGTTCAATAAAGCCTCTATTTTTATAGTATTCTACTTATACTGTTTTTATTACTATTTAACTATAACAACTTGATGGTAACTAGTGGGAATATCCCGATTTATATGTTAATTTTGTATGGTAATTAGGATTATAATGCAAAAAGTAATCGCTGGACCTCGTTTTTTTAATAAAAGGTTAGTAGTATAGTGTTTTTTGTTCATATAATAAAAGACATTTAAATTGTACTGTAAAAAAATGTTGGTGGTAACTACTAGGGAAAAAATCCCACCATTTACCAGTGGTAACTACTGAAAAAAAACTTCCCAGTAATTACCACAAAACTGAGTTGGTGGTAGCTACTGGGAAGAAAGGTGGGAAATAAATTCCCAGTAGTTACCACTGGTAACAACTTGGTGGTATATACCTAACTGGTGGGAATAACCCCATAATATGTACAAATTTTTAATGTGTACAGTCTTTCTGATTTTATTTGTATCATAGGCTAGATTTACTCGACTCTACTAATGACATTACATGTACTTCTAATGAGCATGAGCAATAAAACTTAAAAGAGTCCGCAATAAGCTCAGCCGAATTATTACTTCCCATAAAAACGGAGATTCGTACTCATTTTAAAACAACGTGTTGGATTGTAATAAATTGCACATACAATAACATAAGGTATATCTATACCAGTACCTAATTAGTTTATATTCCAACAAAACTAATGAAATAGAGGAAAAATAAGTTGTGTATGAAAAACTTATATTCGCTGTATTTTTTTTATTATGGTATCTGAAGCTACACATTAATTACAGGCATAGATATACCTTATCCTTTAGTGAGTACAAAGTTTTAGAGCAATCTACCTAATCGTTTTAAAATGAGAGTGTAACTACGTTTGTATGGAGATCCCAGCTTGCTGCTGACTTAAATCTTAGCAACCATCTATCTTTGTAGGTGACCAGTTTTCGCATACATGTAACTCACAATAATACATAATGTTTTACCGAATTCATGGCATCTCTAATAGTTATTTTAGTTTGTTATCAATAGGCATCGAATCATCGAGAGTTTCATCGCACGGTAAGACGTTAGCGAGTTGTGTAGTCTACATTAGCAATAAAATTGAACTCGTATTAATTCCTGCACATACTCTGTCATTTATTTAATTCTAAAACGCATTTTAGCGGTTGTACCTAATTAAAAATCAGATTCAAATTTTAATCAAATTATTTTTCTATTAGATTACAAACTCATAGCTTTTACTATTTTAACATACAACTATTACCTAATACACAAACATACCAACTTATTTTAAGATACATATTGTTTTTTTATAAAACCCACTTAGGTATTTAATGGCCTAATATGTATATAACTCTCAGTTGGTTTTTGGATGGACCCAGGTTCCATACAAAGATGCCCATGGTCCTTTGTCCTGGTTATCTAAATACTTAGGCGGAAAATGTTATTACGTCCATAAGAATTCTCATTAAATTTCCCTTTAAAACATTTTTCAATAAGATTTAAACTCTTCGTAATGTCAAATACCTACTTGGCTTATAGGGAATTAAACCCGATACAATTAGCTCTAATATAAATTTGATTTTATTTAAATAAAAGCAGTCAAACCGTCGAATGAAAAAATAAAACTTAAACAACGTTTGCTGTAGAAAAGTACGTATGAACAATTTCATCATCACAAACTACGCTAGAAAGACGTATTTGCTGTCGAGCGTAAGTATTTGCGAGGCAATTTTAAAGTATATACCTTGATAAAAATGATAATACTCGAAGGTACTGATTGTAAACACTACATATTATTGATAACATATGATGGAAATGCAATAATAAAGTATTTTTCTTACTTTGGCGTTCGGTCAATATTTCGCGCGCAAAATGCCACCTCCGCTCGCATACCGGCAGCCACAAGCCTGCGCTTGCGGCTGACGGCTTTTACTTAGCATAAGGGTGTCTTTCGGCGCGCGGGGAGCATGACGAAGGTTGGAGCATATACTGCGTTATAGACTAGTTAGACGCACTTTCAACCATTATAAAAGTTTGTTTGCGTTTAATACGACGTCCATACAAAATAAGAAGAACGTATAACATTTATACGTTTCTAAAGACTATTATGGTGACGTAAAAAAGTTAAGCGATACTAGGCTTAAATGACGTATGAGACATTTAAACAAAAAAAAATACTATACGATTTTTTAGACTAGTATCAGATCTAAAATTTTGCTAAAGATCCTAATCTTAAAGCGCGTATAGCGTCTTTTACGTATTTTTAGCCTAGTTTTTGGCTTATACGTTATTTTAGGCTAGACATGGTGGATAAGATTTTACGCAAACCAGAGCGTAAACAAACGTATAGCTGCATATACGTTGTTTTAGCCTGGCTTTGTCAAATAGTCGCTTTTTAGACTAGGAACGCTTAGAAAATTAGTGCAAATACGGTCTTTTCACGATATTTTTCTCGAAAACTAAGCCACTTATCGGAAAACGGGCCAAAGTGGTCGATGCATCTCGATCTCTACATTACGAATATCACAAAAAGTCAATTTTGGCAAAATGTCGAAAAACTGCCTTTTAGCTTAGGAGGGCAGAGTAGGAAATGGCGCGAAATTCAAATTTTCTATGGGCTGATAATTTTTCGTGCCTACTTTTTTTTAATATTGCCGCTGTTGATTACTGACGGAAATGGCTTAACAGACTATAGTTACGACGGTTACGAGTCTGCTGTTGTTTGGCAATATAGGCTGCCCGCAGAATTTTCATTCGGTTTCCGGACGGTCAGGTGTGAACGTCTCATGTCTCGTTTGCACCTGTCATTCCGTAAGGGAAATTCCGTGCGTCTGTGGCCAGCCTTATTATTGACCTAGTGAGCTCAAAATGCGAGCAAAGCTTCTCTGTTTCAGGCGTATAACCGCGAACATCAAAAATCGAAAATTTCCAGCAACTATCTCTGTCAATCTAATTACGCCTTAATTGGAGTAAAAGAGGTAGTTGCTCGAAATTTTCGTTATCGACGTTCGTAGCAGGCCCTCTGCTAGGACTAAAATGCCGACTGCTGTCCCATCCCAGCAAATAGCAAAACATAGATTTGGGTAAATTTATGTAAGTACCTACAAGATCAGTGAAGGCCAGTCCAGATGGGACAATTTTCGCCCAACCTGATTAAATTGTCTCTCAAAACTCAAATATGTCAATCCACGAAAAAATCAGGTCAATTTAACTGAATTTATTTGCCATTTATAAATAATTATACATATTATATATAGTCCGTCGTCGTCCATCCGCCCACAAAAGTCAAAATTAATATGAAAATATGAACCGCATAAGGCATAAAAATATGCCAGGTGCTAAATGGAAAATGTTGGTGCCAAAGCGAGTGAAAATATGCCAGATCTGGCATCAATTATGCCATGTTGGCAACACTGGCCTACTGACGCTCCCTACAGTGTTGCCAACTCGGATTTTGAAAAAATGCTAGACTAATGTCTAGATTATGCCTAAATTATGCTAAAGTTTTTGGAAATATGCTAAAAAAATGCTAAAATGTCACTTAAAAATAATATGGTGTCTAAAAATATTCAGTAAAAAACACCGTACTTTGGCAGTAGAAAAAGGCGCGAAATTCAATTTTTCTATAGGAATTTTGTTTACTAACGGAAATGGCTTGACAGACTATTGTTACGACGGTTACGAGGCAAGTCTGCTGTTGTTTGGCAATATAGGCTGGCCGCAAGCAGACGCACGGAATTTTCATTCAGTTTCCCGGACGGTCAGGTGTGAACGGGACGTCGCTATACACATAAATATACATGTCTCGTTTGCACCTGTCATTTCATTCGGAAAATTCCGTGCGTCAGTGGCCAGCCTTATTATTGACCAAGTGAGCTCAAAATGCGAGCAAAAAGCTTCTCCGTTTCAGGCGTATAACCGCGATCATCAAAAATTTAAAATTTCCAGCAACTATAATCTAATTACGCATTAATTGGAGTAAAAGAGGTAGTTGCTCTAAATTTTCGTTATCAACGTTCGTGGTAAGCGCTCTGCTAGGACTAAAATGCCGGCTGCTGTCCCATCACAGCTAAATAGCAAAACAGAGATTTGGCTAAATTTATGTAAGTACCTACAAGATCAGTGAGGCCAGTCCAGATGGGACAATTTTCACCCAACCTGATTAAATTGTCTCATCAAATCTGCAAAACGGAACTCAAATAAGTACGTCAATCCACGAAAAAATCAGAGGCCAATTTAACTAAATTTATTTGCCATAAAAAAACATATATAGTCCGTCGACGTCCATCCGCCCACGACAGTCAAAATTCATGTGAAAATACATAGACCTAGTATTACATAGATGAGCTATACGCGTGCCTCCGTGAGGGACAAAACATAAGCAAAGCGGCAATATTAAAAACACGTTTTCACATTCCTGACAACATACCAAAAACAATCTACGTAATTCGGTCGGGTTATTTGTTGCCCACCATTTAACCATACTAAAATTTTGGTGGGGAACAACAAAAAGTGAGACTGTGACAATGACAAGCAATAATACCGCTTTCTCTGCTACTCCTACTGAAATTTCCATAAGTGCATCTCGTTCGGTCGTTTGGCCCCTCCCCCGTGTCATCTCTATGTTATTGTTCCTCTATGGAAAATATGAACCACATAAGGCGATGGCGCAAATTGTTGCTGCCAAGTTGGTGCAAACTTGGCTTAGACTAAATTATGCTAAAAAATATGCCAGATGCTAAATGGAAAATTTTGGTGCCAAACCGAGTGAAAATATGCCAGATCTGGCATCATTTATGCCAAGTTGGCAACACTGGCTCCCTAGTCGGACAAGGCCGTCGCGCCGCGCCGCGCCGCGCCGCGCCGCTTCGCGTCTACATCGCTCACGTAGGACACACCTATACATATCAACGGTTTGTTTCTTCCTCGCCGCGTCGCGCCGCGCCGCGCCGCCGCCGCGCCGCGTTCGCGCGTTGTTCGCCTACGTAAGACGTAGCGTTACAAGTCAATGTCGAAAAAACCAAATATATCCAATTTATTAATCAACGGGGTAAAAAAGAAGAACTTAGTTTGACTTATAATGATCAAACTTTAACAGAATGTGATAGCACCAAGTTTCTAGGTATTGTTCTAGACGACCGTTGCACATGGGGCATGCATGTTGATAAAGTCTGTACCAGCATTAATAAGTTTTCATACGTTTTATTGCGTTTATCAAGAATATCTGATAAAAACACTGTCATTAAAGCATATCATGGATTCGTGGTATCCAATTTAAGATACGGAATATTGCTTTATGGCAATTCTCCGCATATAGATCGTACCTTTATAGCCCAAAAAAAGTGTATCAGGGCAATGTGTAACACCTCGCAGCGGACATCTTGCAAAAACTTATTTGTCGAATTAAAGTTGTTAACAATACATTCACTGTATATACAGTGTGTAAGTCTAATACGGGCGAATTTCTTAACGGTGGTTAGTATAGGGCAAAGTAAAGGTAATTAGATAACATTTACTTAAAGTTGCAACAATAATTTTGTCCATACAAAATAATTCAGCCCGCAATGTAATGCAAACACACTCACGTTAAACGCTCGTTGACAGTTACTTTCAAAAACTCCTATTGCGTATGTAATGTCATTAACTGTCATGAGTGGGTAAATAATAAATAAGTATGATGTTTTTTATCTGACGAAATGACCACCTAGTTTAAAATCAAATTACATCAAAAAATCTTATTAAAGCAATCATTTATTTTAATAACGACCCATTGAAATTACAACTGCAATGTACTGAAGTTGCTGAAATACTTCTAAAGAAAACCAACTAAAAAAGAAAACTAAAAAACACAATTTACAACAATACAAATTCTGAGAAACCTGAGTTTAGTTTTGCCGGTTTCGCCGCAAATACCTATTCTCGATGTGCCTTCCTTGTATTTCAGAACAGGTTTCGCAACGACGTTTGATTGACTCCATAAAATAACAACTCGTATTAAATCGTCTTCCTGCATCCCTTGTACTACTTTCAGGATTAAGTGCAAAATGGCGAAGGATTCGGTCTTGCAATGGAACTGGAAGCTCATCGTGAATAGCTGCTCCCTCCACCCTTCCAGTTACGGGCAATCCTTCGCGAGCTCGCTGTATCGCGTTTACAATTAATTACTCGAGCGTTTCTTGGTACAACCCGATGAGGGAATCGCTCTCTCTACACAGCTAGCGCTCGATGACCATTTTGTAGTGTTTCACCGTAAATTAAAATCATGTCCATTAATTCAGGAGCAGTAAAAGTTATTAAACGAGGCATTTTTATAACATACGATTACTTTTGAATCGAAAGACTGACATTGTCAAATCAGAGTTGAAATAAAATAAGAAACTTGAACTTCCACCAAAGAGTTTGCCACGTTTTCACACAATGTACCAAGTTTTGTGGTGTTTAGACGGTTATTTAATTCTCGAAATAATTTTGGTAATAACTGTACAACTATTAGGCGGGCCGTATGCTTATTTTCCGCCATCCTGGTATAAAAAATCAGGCAAATTAAATACGAAATGAATACACGATAATCATTTATGAGATACTGTTAAATGAATTTTCAAAAAAGGTGTGCTATCAAAGGTGCTTGTCTATTGCTCAGATTAGAAATAATCACGTCAAGTGCTGTTATCGTGACTGATTAAAATGAAGTCAGTTTCTTGTTGATAAACATGATAAATAAATAAGATTTAATATCTTTTAACACGCCTAGTAGTACTTTAATCTACCAAAATAACTACAAAACATTAAACGCAGTGTAATGCTAACATGTATTGTGAATGTTCCTCCAGATAGGTAAGTTTGTAAATGCTATTGTTGTATTGCTAATGAACATTTGACATTTCGGTACCGCAACCATGTTTACAGTACATTGCTGCTGAGAAATTTTTAAAAAAATAATTATAGGCTCGTAATGAACTGCAACTTAAAAAAACCTTTTACTTCATGATTACACTAATGAATACTATGTCCGATTTAATTTATCGCCCGTATTAGACTTACACACTGTATATGAAGCAGTGTTGGCCGAACGTCAATGCAATTAACCATTAAAAATTAACCATTGAAAAGGTTAATTAAAATTAACCACTAATAATTGAAGGAAAATTAATTGTCAATTGCATTGAACATTAATTAGCATTAATATTAATTTATTTCGAAAAACTAACAATTAAAAAGAATTAATGGTTATTGCTTCACAACCCATTAAAAAATAAATAAATTTTTAATGTAAATTAAAAATGTGATTGATAATTAACAATTGTCAAGAATAAATATTGTAATTTTATAAAAGGCATCCCAGTGGTCAAATATATGCAAGATTGAAGTTGCAAACATTTTGAGTATTATATTACTCATCCTCTTTATGGACCCTGGCAGTACCAAGTAGAACTCAGGTTTGGTGCGACATCGGCACACGCGGTATTGGTCATCAGACTCATCTTGATGAGCACTTGGGAGAGCAGTGCGCAAGATAGAGACAATGCTGAACCCTGGGAGTACCTAATGGAACTCAGGTTTGGTGCAACCTATAGACACACGCTGCTTACGTTATTCGACTCGTCTTAGTGAGCACTTGGGGAAGCAGTACCATATATAGAGCTGATGATGAACCCTGGCAGTACCTAATGGAACTCAGGTTTGGTGCAACATAGACACACGCTGTTTTCGTCATTCGACTCGTCTTAGTGAGCACTTGGGAAAGCAGTACCATATATAGAGCTGATGATGAACCCTGGCAAGACCTAATGGAACTCAGGTTTGCTGCAACATAGACACACGCTGTTTTCGTCATTCGACTCGTCTTAGTGAGCACTTGGGAAAGCAGTACCATATATAGAGCTGATGATGAACCCTGGCAGTACCTAATGGAACTCAGGTTTGGTGCAACATAGACACACGCTGTTTTCGTCATTCGACTCGTCTTAGTGAGCACTTGGGAAAGCAGTACCATATATAGAGCTGACGATGAACCCTGGCAGTACCTAATGGAACTCAGGTTTGGTGCAACATAGACACACGCTGTTTTCGTCATTCGACTCGTCTTAGTGAGCACTTGGGAAAGCAGTACCATATATAGAGCTCATGATGAACCCTGGGAGTACCTAATGGAACTCAGGTTTGGTGCAACATAGACACACGCTGCTTACGTCATTCGACTCGTCATAGTGAGCACTTGGGAAAGCAGTAGCATATATAGAGCTGATGATGAACCCTGGCAGTACCTAATGGAACTCAGGTTTGGTGCAACATAGACACACGCTGTTTTCGTCATTCGACTCGTCTTAGTGAGCACTTGGGAAAGCAGTACCATATATAGAGCTGATGATGAACCCTGGCAGGACCTAATGGAACACAGGTTTGCTGCAACATAGATACACGCTGTTTTCGTCATTTGACTTGTCTTAGTGAGCACTTGGAAAAGCAGTACCATGTATAGAGCTGATGATGAACCCTGGCAGTACCTAATGGAACTCAGGTTTGGTGCAACATAGACACACGCTGTTTTCGTCATTCGACTCGTCTTAGTGAGCACTTGGGAAAGCAGTACCATATATAGAGCTCATGATGAACCCTGGCAGTACCTAATTGAACTCAGGTTTGGTGCAACATAGACACACGCTGTTTTCGTCATTCGACTCGTCTTAGTGAGTACTTGGGAAAGCAGTACCATATATAGAGCTGATGATGAACCCTGGCAGTACCGAATGGAACTCAGGTTTGGTGCAACACAGACACACGCTGTTTTCGTCATTCGACTTATCTTAGTGAGCACTTGGGAAAGCAGTACCATATATAGAGCTGATTGTTTATTGTTTATTGTTTATTATTCAAAAAAATTGTAATTACAGCGTTCGCCAATACATTACAATCTTAAATACTAACCAACATTACTTAACCTAATTTTTAAATTCACTACACTATACTACTTAATTAATACAGCGATTCAAATATTCGTTTACATTCTTTTACAAGCTGTGACCACTTGGATGCGAACACATCAATGTGTGGTGCCATATTAAGCACAGAGTTGAGCAGCGTGAGTGCGGTGTGTAGCGGCGCTTGGCGCAGCAGGCCGCTGCGCGCGGGCGGCGCTGCCAGCAGCCGCGCGCTGCGCAGTCGCCCGCGCGCATCAGGTGCATACAGTCTTACTACCTCACACACCAGCTCTACACAATCCACCCTATTATGGATGACGCCTAGGGCGAGCTTCGCTACTGCTAGGTGTCGTCTGATTTCTAGTGATTCGTACCCTAGCATGCCTAGCAGGAAACGCGTCGGGTACATGTATGGATAATAAGTAAATTGTTTTTTGTATAAGTGACGTAAATACCTTTTCTGAACCCTTTCGAGCAAGAGTATATAAGAATTTTCGTGAGGTGTCCAAACTGTTGCACTCGTTTCTAATACACTACGAACGAGAGCCGAATATAGAGCGCGCAGAGCTATGGGCGAAAATGGCTGAGAGTTACGCAGTACGAATCCCAGTTTTTGAGCCGCCCTCTTAGCAACATTTAATGCATGTTCGCGGAACGTTAATTGTTGGTCAAACATTACCCCCAGGTCTCTCACCGAGCTTACGCGTGTAATAGCGCTGTCGCTTAAAGTATATTGGCATATAATTGGCTGGGAAGAACGAGTGAATGACATCACTTCACATTTTTTTAAATTAAAAGTCAATTTATTTAGCACACTCCATGTATATATCGCGTTGATGTCGTTTTGTAACTCCTCACAGTCTGCTGCATTCTTTATTACCTTTACGATTTTAACATCATCTGCAAACATGAGAACTTTGCTATGACGCGCTACTGTTGGTAAATCATTTATTAGAATATTAAAAAGCAACGGGCCCAAATTCGACCCTTGACTTATACCCGACAGCGTTACGTATGCATCTGATAGAAATGGTCCGTACTTCACAAATTGCGTTCTGTCACTGAGATAACTTGAGAAAAATCGTAGCAATCTAGGTACAAAACCCATAGAACCCAATTTGGTTAGCAAGACATCATTATCAACTCTGTCAAATGCCTTTTGAAAGTCCAAGTATATGACGTCCACTTGGTTTCTTTTGTCAATTTCGAAAGACATTAAACTAAGTAAACTGACCAGATTGGTAGCAACTGACCGCCTAGGAAGGAATGCGTGCTGCGCGCTCGTGATGTGCGGTAAGCATTGAGGTAATATAAGCGCATGTAATGTCATCTCAAATACTTTAGCGAGTGAGCATAATATAGCTACCGGCCTATAATTTTCAACTTGGGTCTTGGGCCCCGATTTTGGGATAGGTGTGACTCGAGATTGTTTCCAGCACTTAGGATAAACTCCGGTCGATAGAATTATGTTAAATATAAACCTAATTGGTTCGCACAGATAGTCAGCACATCCCTTTATGACATAAGGCGGTATGGCATCCGGCCCTGGGGAAGTGTTAGACCTTAGCTTCTTTATAGCTTTTTGGACATCACTCGGATTGATCGTCGATACGTCGACCCTCCGCGAGTCTGCTGCCCCAGTCGCGCTAACTACGGATGGATCTAGGAGAGGCTTGTTTGTTAGAAATACCGACCGAAAATGATCCGCGAATGCCCCTGCAGCTTCAGTGCCTTGGTATTCCTCTTCACCACGAGTAACTTTAGTTTCGATGCCTCCTCGTGAGCGTAAGCTATTAACGTATTGCCAAAATTTTGCTGGATCACTGCAAAGTCGATTAGAGATATTTGTAACAAACAACTCATGTGCGGCTTTGATATCCCGTTTTATTATGGACCGTAATAATTTAAACTCTGTTTCTAAAGACGCTTCGTTACGAATTTTCCATAAACGATGGACCCGTGCCTTACGTTCTATATCGCGAATTATCTGCTTTGTATAATAAACTGGATATACTCTACTATTTGAACTCTTCCTAATTTTCTTTGGAAAACACATATTGAAAAAGTTATACATAGACTCGTTGAAAAAGTTAACTGCTTCATTAGGATCTCTAGTAGTAAACAAATCGTTCCAATCCGCGTTTTTTATAAGATGGTACAATGCATCGAAGTCACCCTTTTTGTAGTCCCAGTCTAGATCGCCACTAATATTCGACGGAGGCATAAGCTTATATTTTTCAAGAAAAATATTATATTCGATGCTCACAAATAGCGGTGGGTGATGCCCGTCCACTGTAGACAGTTCCTCTCCCTCCTCTGCGCCGCGTACCCGCACTGCTCCGCTCAACTCTGGGCTCGTTAATACCGCATCCAGTATTCTGTTATTCATATTAGTTACATAATTGTACTGAATTAAATCACAAACAGTTAGGAAGTAGTTATACATTAATAAAACATTATTACTGGCACTGTGGTAGTTGAGATCCCCGAATACAACTAGTTTCTTACTACTGTGTTTTTCACTAAACGCCTCTACTTTGTCAAACCAATCTGAATACACTTGGTCAGATACATTGGGCGGTATATACACGACACAGACGTAAATAGATTGGCCATGCACTTGAAATTTCGCCCACAAGTCTTCTCCGCTAGTCGTTTCGAAGTCCCTAATTCTTTCCAGCTGTATAGGTGGGCGTGCTGCTAGCAGGACCCCGCCGCCATTGCGGCCGTCGCTCCGGTCACGTCGCAGTATCTTCCAATTTCCATAGGATAACTCGGCATCATCCACAGATTCGTTCAAATTCGTCTCTGTTATAGCCAATAACCGCAGTTCATCTGGTGCCAGCGCTAGTTCAGTTCTCCAATTATAGAGCTTGGATCTTAACCCACGAACATTTTGGTAGTAGGCGTTTAATGTAAAGTTTCCCTTATTAGACGATTTATTATGGTTATTTACGCACTTGATTTTATTGTTACTCTGGTTGGGGTTTTGGCTTTTTGGGTTTTGGCTGATGATGAACCCTGGCAGTACCTAATGGAACTCAGGTTTGGTGCAACATAGACACACGCTGTTTTCGTCATTCGACTCGTCTTAGTGAGCACTTGGGAAAGCAGTACCATATATAGAACTGATGATGAACCCTGGCAGTACCTAATGGAACTCAGGTTTGGTGCAACATAGACACACGCTGTTTTCGTCATCCGACTCGTCTTAGTGAGCACTTGGAAAAGCAGTACCATATATAGAGTTGATGATGAACCCTGGCAGTACCTAATGGAACTCAGGTTTAGCGCAACATAGGCACAAGCTGTTTTGGTCATCCCATTCGTCCTAATGAGCACTTGGGAGAGCAATATTCAAGATAGATGTTAACTGATACTGAATTATTGGTAGTAGCAGTAGGTACGGTACAGTCGAGTACATAAATATGTTTACATTTCTTCATCATAACCCATTGCAATAAGGTGAAAAGATGTATAGGGATCATCCATTAATTACGTCACACGAATTTCTAGGTTTTTTGACCCTCCCCCCTCCTTGTCACACTTGGTCACATTTTGCAAATCCCTCCCCACCTGGTGTGACGTCACATTTTAGGCAATTTTGTTTTCAACGAAATCGGTAATAGTAATTCGGCATTATTTTTTTTAATGCAATAATATTTTTTGTAAAAGATATATTAGTAATTTTATAACACAAAACCAATTAGGAACGAAAATTACTTCCAAAAACTCATTATTTAACTGTACAGCGAATAAAAAAATATAAATTAATTTTCAGTTACTGATGAAGTTAAAGTGACGTCACAATGTTTGTGACTCCCCCCTCCCCCATGTCACAACATGTCACATTTTCTTGACCCCTCCCTCCCCCTAAACGTGTGACGTAATTAATGGATGACCCCATACATATTTACGCACTCGACTGTATAGTAGGACTCAGATTTGGTGAAATCTAAGCACGCGCTGTTTTGCTAATCCTTCTTTATTAAGCTGATAAAAATAGTAACAAACGTGCTGCCAAATCCATGTTTTGTTAATTTTGTATCATTTAAGACTTTCAGTGCCAAGGGCCCTTTTTCCAATACAAAATGAACCCGACTATCGCGTTCTTACTGTTAGCACTGAAAGTGTTAAATGACCATGATTAGAAATTTGTTAATGCAATGTCATGGAAAGAATGAAAAACATGTTTTTATTTATAAACTGAATCGGAATCCTAACAGAGATAAATTTAAAGACCATATGATGATGACACATTTATTAATTTACTAAAATGAGATAATCATTACAAATATTTAATATAACACTAAATATTTGAACAAATGTAAATAATAAGTCTTATATTATACTTATGATAATTATCTTTGTGACAGAATATGAATGCTGTATTTCTGTTCTAAACACTGTTAGTATATTTTACAATAATAAAAAATGAATTACTACAAATAATCAACGCTCTCATATAGGTTATAAATTGGTAATATTTAATCTAAGCTACATTTTACTGAACAGAGATAATCATTACAAATATTTAATATACCACTAAATATTTTAACAAAACTAAAAAATAAGTCTTATATTATACTTATGATAATGATCTTACATTTTTTTATTGTGACAATATGAATGCCGTATTTCTGTGCTAAAATACTTTTAGTATATTTCACAAAAAAAAAACAATGAATTATTACAAATAATCAACGCTCTCATATAGTTTTGCAATTGGTAATATTTAATCTAAGCTACATTTAACTGGACAAAAATCATTAGTCACTCTTTTTAAACATAGGATAATAAAGAAATAAAAATCGACAAATAATAATCAAGTGAACCTACATGAAAATAAAAGATATATAAAAATCAACAATCTACTGAACATATAAACGAGTATTTGAATAATATAATCTTACAATCATTTTTAAATATATAAACAAAATCAACAAGTACTTTTAATACAGTATAAACATATAACTGTAAAAATCAAAGTTATTGTTTCAGGCCCTTTTGAAATAGTTTAAGTTATTTTTCATGACCACTCTAGTTTGAAATAACTCGTCTGACAATCTATGACTTCTAGGCACGTTTACCATTGTGGCAAATGAAAACATCCTCTCCACTGGTCCAGAAGAAGGCATCGACGTGTTGTATTTAATGAAAACATTTTTAATGTGTGGGTAACGCGTTAACAAACATAGTTCAGTGCTTTCTTCCGTAAAATAATTTGACATCATTGTTTCCGCTTTTCTTCGAGGTGAATTTAGAGTTCTGTCAATTTCAGAAACAGTGTTAAAATCGTAGTAATCCTCTTCTTTATTTCTACATTGTTCTTCTGTGGCTTCTTGTTCTACAGCGTCCTTGAGAATATCAATATAAATTGCTGTTTGGAATGATGCTTTAGCGCATTGTTGATTAATATCACTCACGCAAGTAAACCATCTATCTTTGAATTTTGGATTACTCATCGCTGCAATCATGTAGTTTTCTGACTGTTCTGTGAACGACAAAATATGAGTGAACCTTCTTTGAACACTAGATAAATAAATATCTACAATTGGTTTGCAGAATTTAAGTGGCTGCGTTGAAAGCTTATCCAATTTGTTTTTCAGGGATAATAAACATGGCAACACAATTCCGAAAAACGGTTCATCTCCTTGTAGTATATCAAGGGCCCCTGCTATAGGTGCTGCGCATAGAATAAATTCTTCTATGTAATCAAACTCGCTGGGTTTCAGGTAGTTCTTCATTCCAAGGGCTTTGCTTAAGGTCACATTGTGATTGCGAATAGTCAAAATTTGTTTTAACGAGTCGTACAGACTATTCCATCGTGTTGCTCCTGGTCGTGATAGCGTATGCCCGAGTACATTTTGTATTATTTCTGCGGACTTTGGTCTTCCTGCAAATTTCCATAGACAGTTGCACTTTTTCATTGTTTCCGCATGCATTTTGCCGAGCAAAGTATCTTGGTTTGTTAGGACCGGTTTCAGATCAGAACCTGCACACAAATTCAACGTATGAGCACAACATCTTAAATGATCTGATAAACTTAAATTTGATTCTCCATCAGTCTCTTCGTCAGACAACGCATCTGACTCGCTTTCAGCTGAGTCAACTTCCATGAGTTCCATGCTAATTGTTTCTCCTCGATTTTCCAATGCACTTTGCGAATCATTTGGAGTTTGCGACGTCAATATAGAGTTAGGTGTGACACCAAACATTTTAAAGGCTTTTACAAAGTTTGCACCATTGTCTGTTACCGTCGATACAATTTTTGTTATTTCTATGTCAAATTTGGAATAAACTTCAGTCAATACTTCAGCAATTTTATCATGTGTGTGTGATCCTTTGAATCTGCGACATGCCAAAGCAGCGGTTTTGCGATTCAAATTGTCATCAATCCAGTGTACTGTTACACCAACAAAACTTTTTTTTTTCGATGACCATATATCTGCAGTAGTACATACGTAACTTACTTCACTCAGCATGTTTTTTATCTCAGTGATTTGGCTGTCGTGGCTGTGAAGTATCTTTTTCCTTAAAGACCTTCGTCCAAAAGTTTGAATACCACTGTGACTTGCGGCTATACTGTTCATTAGACGCACAAAAAATCTGTTTTCAACGTGCCTGAGGGGACTCATAGTGTCAAGAAAATAGTTTATTATATCGCTTTCAAAAGTTTCTTGAGTGAGTGGTTCCCTTTCTGTGGTGTTTACATTTTTTACCAGAGATTCGGCCTTTTTCTTTTTAGCCCTCTCCACTTGCAGTTGCTTCTTATATTCTTCGACAACTTCAGAGCCATGCTTACGTTTCAGGTGACTCGTAAAGTTAGACGTTACATTATCAAATCCTTTTATTTCTACTTTTTCCGGCAAACACTTGACACACAGTCCCACTATAATTTTGCCTTGCGATTTTTCTGGCACATGTGTAAAAAACGTTCCATTAAGCAAAGTCATGGCCGATGACGTCTGATATCTAGTTGGATCCACTTCATTTCTTAAAATGGGAACGTCCATATGAGAAGATGATGGCAGAGACTGACTCAAAGAATCATCATCATCGACCTCCATTGTTACTTTCACTCAAACTTTGCGACGGGTTTAATAATGCCGATATATAAATATGAAAATCGTGTTTACATAGTGCGAGAGACAGATGTTAACTGAGGCTAAGGGTTGCATGTAAGTTCATCCTGTGCCTGCCCATGCCTTCGTTACCCTTATCTCTGACCAATGATGTCCTGCCCTCATTAGCGATAGTTTAGTGTAACTCGCTTCAATTGAAAATGTGTCAAATAGTTACCTGCGCTTAGACTATCTAATCCCTTTTGTTATCACTACATTTAAGCTTCAACTACCATTGTTTTCCCACAGATGGCTACTGCGGTAGTATCTTATCTATTTTAGTGGTGATCGACAACAAAGGTATAAGAGCCGCATTGCTATTTTAAAACCACGTGTGTTTTTGCCCGAAAATTCTTATCCTTCTTGTAATATTTACCGCCAACATAATCTACCACGCAAGAATCTACTATTGTATTTTTATATCCATTTATATAATATAGATATCCATATAGTATAATACCTAGTTTTAATTTTATGTAAGTAATAATGACTAATATGATAAGTACCTAAATATTTTAAGAAGAATAAATTTACCAATGTAAAACTGATTTATTAAAATACTAATGTGATTTCTTAAGTTGTCTTCATACGTAACTAGTCACTGAACTTAAAATTAACACAATAAATAAATAAATAAATAAATAAATAAATATTAGGGGACATCTTACACAGATCAACCTAGCCCCAAACTAAGCAAAGCTTGTACTATGGGTGCTAGGAGACGATATACATACTTATATAGATAAATACATACTTATATACATAGAAAACACCCATGACTCAGTAACAAATATTAGTGTTCATCACACAAATAAATGCCCTTACTGGGATTTGAACCCAGGACCATCGGCTTCGCAGGCAGGGTCACTATCCACTAGGCCAGACCGGTCGTCAAAACAAAACAATGTGATTGTTTGTGATTGTTCTATAGATAGGTAGGTATATTCATGTTGCGAGTTACGTTACAAGTCCATATCGTAGAAAATTTACTACATATATTCATACCCTGCGCGACAACGTGCAAGTGGCCCGAATGCTTAAGGGTCGTTGTATTTTATATTGTATTAGAACTTAGGAATAAGCAGAATGTGGTGAGAGCCACATTGACAACAATATTATCTTATGTAGTGTACTACAATATTGGTATTAGTGTTACCTTTTAACTCTAAGCTTTGATTGCGGCATGCGCCGCATGCGTACCAAAAGGCAAAGGATCGTGGTGTTCTTAATTGTTTTAGACTTAGCATGCACGTAATATCACGTCCAAATCATCTAGATAACAATATAATTATGTTTATTGTTTGGCATCCGTTTAATTTTTTCCACAATTTTAGATTTTGCAAATACACATAAAATACGTATGTAGATTTGAGTATATTATTTAAGTATATAATTACGAAACACTAAATAGCACAAAGTTTAAAGATTCCATAATTTCGAAACGAAATAAATTATTTCTAAATACTCCTTAATAAAAAACCATTTAAATACTTTTCTTTTATTCTAGCTATAACTTTTACCAAACTTTTGAGTTAAAATTACATTGAAAATAAACTATAACTTACGATATAACAAAATAATATCACGTACAACGGTATAAAACAGCTAAAAAACACTGCGCTGCCATATTCTTCGCCGGTTCACGCGCCACAGTATTATGGCAAATTGATTATTTTATACCTTAGAATATTCTTGAAATCAAGTAAATTAAGTAGTAAAAAGGTCGCCATAACAAAGATTGACAAAGTTGGCAAAAATTTAATTATTATGTGTAAGGAATTTATTTGTAATGTCATCGCATCGTCGCATTTTTGAGAATTATTACACATTCATAAATATTATAGCTCGTGTGTCTCTAATTGAATGGTATTATATGGTTGGTCAAACCAATTTGTCAGTCAGTAAGAACCAGGAAAACTATACTCATCATTTTCTTTTGGGTGCTAGTACTAGTGTAAGACAAAGATAGTATGATTCTCTCTGTCTATGATTGAAATGAGGCAGTCCTTTTGCAAAATATAGTAGACACAATGCCAAACAATATTAATCTTATCGGTCAGGAACCGAGAGTTTTAAGCAACAAACAACGTGCGATAAGGGATAGGCCGCGATTGTTTAAGGATAATAAAGTACACGGTGCACGCTGCACCTGGTTCGGCCTTTTTTAGCGGGTTACACTCGTGCTATTTTACGGCAACACAAAAGATAAGGTATCGTGCCATTTTACTGTATAGTTTTTTGTTTTCAAACTGGCCCTTACGGCTAACTCATTGTCTATTGTAAATATATGGTAGATTTCTGCAACAGAGTTCTATTATCGCAGAAACAGTTACTAAGGAAACAACTCCGGTAATTCAGTTTGAAGTAATAGTAGTTTGAAAATATAATGGATAATAATAAAAGATTATTGCCGTTGCCATCAAATTTTCCACAAGATTACAAAGATTTTGTTAAAAATATTAACAAACAGAAGAAAAATCAAATTGGTAAGTAATCTAATTATATACATATAAGAAATATGAAAATTGTAACATCTCTCTTGGGTGTTTCTATGCTTATATTAGTATAAATTAGATTTTTATTGCAAGACTAATATAAAAATAAAATAACGTAATTGATTTCAGATTCAGAGAACCAGGAAACAGATAATCATCGAGAAAAAATGGCAGATGATTTTAAAAATTTAATCAAAGATGTGCCTGATGAAAAATTGAATGAAATGTGGGCAAGGGTAAAGTTTATAACTGAACTTTACCAACCAGTCACTTTAAGATTACGCAATGATTAAGTATTTTAGTTCTATTATTGTTTTTATATTAGATTTTTTTGTTAATTTTTTTAATGAAAATAGTGATTATTTTTTTTGTTGATTTGTTTTCCAATTATAATACTATTCCTGACTACATTATTACACTCATGCTAATCCTATTAATAGTTATAGTTGTAACTTATATTCAAGTAAATATAAGAAAATAAAAAAGGCTGTTTGTGATTATGTAGCCTTATTTCAATTTTTTGATAATCATATGGTTCATTTGAAGAAATGCGACATTATTTAAATTATAAATAGTAGTTAAACTATTTTTTTGTAATTATACTGATTATGCATGTATACAATTATTTATATTTCATTGTTGCATTATGTAAGCCTATTCAATATACAGATTATTAAGTTTATATTTTATAACTCCAAATATCTACCTAAAGCAGTTACATGTAACTTAGATTAAATATTAACAATTTATAATGTATTAGCGTTGATTATTTGTAATAATTCTTTGAATATTTTTGTGAATTATATTAAAAAGGGTTTTAGAACAGAAATACATCGTTCATATTCTGTGACAAGTAGAAATAATAATTTACATTTGTTAACTATTTAGTGCAGCGGTCGGCAACCTTTTAGCAGCCAAGGGCGACATAGTAGTTAACGAAGTTGACGCGGGCCGCACTTTGGCAATATTTGTGATTTTAGCAGACATTGTCATTTGTCAATATTACATATAAAATAGCCAGGAAAGCGAAAGGTTCGCGGGCCGCATGCGGCAGTGGAATATTCAATATTTGTAATATTTATCTCATTTAATTTTGTGGTAAATTAATAAATACGTCATCATCATATGGTCTTTAAATTTATCCCAGTTAGGATTCCAATTCAGTTCATAAATAAAAAAATGTTTTACATGACATTGCATTAACACATTTCTAATCATGGTCATTTAAATGAAACAAAATTAACAAAACATGGATTAAATAGCACTTTTGTTACTATTCCCATCAGCTTAATAACGAAGGATAAGCCAAAACAGCGCGTGCCTTGATTGCACCAAATCTGAGTCCTAGTAAGTACCTACTGCTACTGCCTATGTGCCTATAATTCAGTATCAGTTAACATCTATATAATTGCTCTCCCAAGTGCTCACTAAGACGAGTCGAATGATGAAAACAGCTTGTGTCTATGTTGCACCAAACCTGAGTTTCATTAGGTACTGCCAGGGTTCGTCATCAGCTTTATATATGGTACTATTTTCCCAAGTGCTCACTAAGACGAGTCGAATGACGAAAACAGTGTGTGTCTATGTTGCACCAAACCTGAGTTCCATTAGGTACTGCCAGGTTTCATCATCAGCTCTATATATGGTACTGCTTTCCCAAGTGCTCACTAAGACGAGTCGAATGACGAAAACAGCGTGTGTCTATGTTGCACCAAACCTGAGTTCCATTAGGTACTGCCAGGGTTCATCACCAGCTCTATATATGGTACTGCTTTCCCAAGTGCTCACTAAGACGAGTCGAATGACGAAAACAGCGTGTGTCTATGTTGCACCAAACCTGAGTTCCATTAGGTACTGCCAGGGTTCATCATCAGCTCTATATATGGTACTGCTTTCCCAAGTGCTCACTAAGACGAGTCGAATGACGAAAACAGCGTGTGTCTATGTTGCACCAAACCTGAGTTCCATTAGGTACTGCCAGGTTTCATCATCAGCTCTATATATGGTACTGCTTTCCCAAGTGCTCACTAAGACGAGTCGAATGACGACAACAGCGTGTGTCTATGTTGCACCAAACCTGAGTTCCATTAGGTACTGCCAGGTTTCATCATCAGCTCTATATATGGTACTGCTTTCCCAAGTGCTCACTAAGACGAGTCGAATGACGAAAACAGCGTGTGTCTATGTTGCACCAAACCTGAGTTCCATTAGGTACTGCCAGGGTTCATCACCAGCTCTATATATGGTACTGCTTTCCCAAGTGCTCACTAAGACGAGTCGAATGACGAAAACAGCGTGTGTCTATGTTGCACCAAACCTGAGTTCCATTAGGTACTGCCAGGGTTCATCATCAGCTCTATATATAGTACTGCTTTCCCAAGTGCTCACTAAGACGAGTCGAATGACGAAAACAGCGTGTGTCTATGTTGCACCAAACCTGAGTTCCATTAGGTACTGCCAGGGTTCATCATCAGCTCTATATATGGTACTGCTTTCCCAAGTGCTCACTAAGACGAGTCGAATGACGAAAACAGCGTGTGTCTATGTTGCACCAAACCTGAGTTCCATTAGGTACTGCCAGGTTTCATCATCAGCTCTATATATGGTACTGCTTTCCCAAGTGCTCACTAAGACGAGTCGAATGACGACAACAGCGTGTGTCTATGTTGCACCAAACCTGAGTTCCATTAGGTACTGCCAGGGTTCATCATCAGCTCTATATATGGTACTGCTTTCCCAAGTGCTCACTAAGACGAGTCGAATGACGAAAACAGCGTGTGTCTATGTTGCACCAAACCTGAGTTCCATTAGGTACTGCCAGGGTTCACCATCAGCTCTATATAAGGTACTGCTTTCCCAAGACTCACTAAGACGAGTCGAATGACGAAAACAGCGTGTGTCTATGTTGCACCAAACCTGGGTTCCATTAGGTACTGCCAGGGTTCATCATCAGCTCTATATATGGTACTGCTTTCCCAAGTGCTCACTAAGACGAGTCGAATTACGAAAACAGCGTGGGTCTATGTTGCACCACAACTGAGTTCCATTAGGTACTGCCAGGGTTCACCATCAGCTCTATATAAGGTACTGCTTTCCCAAGTGCTCACTAAGACGAGTCGAATGACGAAAACAGCGTGTGTCTATGTTGCACCAAACCTGGGTTCCATTAAGTACTGCCAGGGTTCATCATCAGCTCTATATATGGTACTGCTTTCCCAAGTGCTCACTAAGACGAGTCGAATGACGAAAACAGCGTGTGTCTATGTTGCACCAAACCTGGGTTCCATTAGGTACTGCCAGGGTTCATCATCAGCTTGTACCCTCCCCAAATATAAATATATAAATACCCCCTTATAAATACATATAATAAACCCCCCCTTAATAATTACCCCTATAATTTGGCCTTGTCGTGATCGTCTAGCTAGCAGTTAGGACCCCCTCGAAGTGAACCGCGGAAACCTAGGTTCTTTAATGAGTAAAGCTAAATTTTGGACTCTGTTTTTAGATATTATTTTTACCTACCTAGATTTTAATGAAGGAATATCTAAAATACTAAAATAATTTATTACGTAGCTAAGAAATAGAATGAAACCCTTTTATTTAATTATAAAAATAGGAAATACTACGAGTTTTATGGCGTAATGTAAATGATGTTAAGAGAACCAAAACTAGAATGATATTGAAGATATGCAGCGTATATATGATAATTGATAATATAAATATAAAAAATATTTGTTGATAAAATCCTGCTACGCCTATTAAGTCCCCGGGATAACATAGAAGTAGCACTCCTGAGGTAAGCTCATTTACTCCCTAGGATTTTAAGGATAATTACAGTTAACTATCAACTTCTAAGCGATGTTTGACTTATTCACACGTGCTACTCCGTATGCCCGATGCAAGTCTGGGAACTCTTAGTCCGATTACAAAATCAATCGAAACACCTAGCCTACCATTTTAGCCGGAAGGGCTATGACCAACACTTCGTAAGATAAGCGCACCTAGATGATGATGAAAAGAAGTGTCAAAGTATCCATCAGTCATCAAAATTACTAATCTTTTTTACATTCAAAAGCTAAGGATACGAATCCTTTCATCCCATTTCCCAGAACTAAGAGTATAAACAGTAAATCTGATTTTTAGAGGTATAAACGAAGTACTAAGTTTATTTGTTAAAAATTAAACTTTATAAGACTAAGAATATCAAGACGAGTAGATATATTTAGCTCGAAACATCCTCTGGATTACTTCTGCCTGCCAAAGGGTCCCTAAAACAATCCTTTCTTCGATTTTCTATCTCAGAAAAGTCTGTGTTCCTAAACCCAGCTTGATATTAAAGAATTTGTTTTGTAAATACCTTAGAAACCTGATTACAATACCCAGTACTTCATTTCTACTCCAGAAGACCAGAATTGTGATAGATAAAATTGAAATATTACCTTTTTACCCAGATAAATTAAAATATTAGGAGATTTTGACGATTAACCACGTTACCGCATGACTTAAAATAATGATACCATATTTGAAGTCCTTAAAAGGAGAAATATATACCAACCTAACAGAAACCCCATATTTATAGTGTGTGATTCTACCCTATTCCTAAACGTAGGCCCTAATCTAGTATATTCAAAGCATAGTTCGTTCTTACCATCGACCTAATGCTTTGTAATATACACAAGTGTTGTCCCTACGAGAAGCTGTAATAGTTCGGCAGGCGAAACCGATAAAGCAACCTACAGGCCGGTGTGATTGTGTCCCCCCATGGCGATTTGCACAAAGGCAGGGTGGCAACATGGGTAACACAGGTCCCTATTGTGTCTATGAATGGTATAAATAAATATATTTAATATACAAGGTCTCCAAATACTGTAGGTTTCAAATGAGCAGAGATTACTCTCAATGGCGCGCACGTGACGCCCTCATTCTAGTCTATCAGTTGGGCATTGGAGGCCAGGAAGGGAGAGATATTTCACTATCTGTGTTGGTATAAAGATAGTGCCAAGTCAACCCTTATCTTGGTAACAAAACGACTCCTAACCGTTCCCCTTTAACACCGCAAGGTGGGAAGCGCTTAGTCGGACAAACTGTCAGTCCAAGCAATGATCTGGCTTTAAAATTAGCAAAAAGGTACCTTAGAAAGGTATGAGAATATCTACGTTTACTTTTACAAAAAGAACCCCACGCAAAATAAAACAAAATCATGAAATTCCCTTAAACACTGCCACTCTGAATCCACGCTTTGTAACGGTATCGTTCCCCAAAGCTGAATCCAGAAACACAATGTAGAAAACTTCACGACAAAAGAAACACAGGTACAGGCAAGCAAAGAATCTCCACTTAGTCTAAGTTCAGCGTTACGACAATATTGTCCCCGTAAAACCAAACACAGACACAAATTCCAAGTTTAAATTCACTAGGATAATTCCAGGTAAACCCAAACACAGAAAAAGTAGCAGAGAAACTTCACCCACCAGCGTTATGTACGCCCAAAGCCAGGGACATTGCTAGCCAAAGATTAGAGAATGAATAATCCCGTAAGCAAGGCCCGCTCAGCCTTATATAATATCCAAATGGCGACAAACGTTTCAACGCTTCAAGAAGAAGAGTCATATATCCCCGTTTGTTTACTATTCGAAAGTGCTTATTCCCTGCATATTAATACTCATAATCGTTTAATGTTAGCAAGGTGGAGGCTATCAATGCAGTCATAAAAATAGCGACATGATCCTCTTAGAAGTAAAGATCTTAAATCCTTGTTTGTTTACTAAGTCATATGTCCCACTCATTAAGGCTCATAATCTGCCGAACCCAACGGAACCATACCCGAACAATACGATCATAAAACTGGCGACAGTATTCGAAATTCAAATATTTAAATCCTATTCTGTTTACATAAGCCTTATGTCCTACACTTTAACGTTCATAATCTATTAATGCTGATGAAGCTATTTTTCAACGATACCTACGCACACTAAAGCAACCAAAAGTATGTTTGAGTTAACATCTTTCCCTTTATGATTCCAAATATTGCGTCCGTACTGAGGTATTTCATGTTTATTTTTATAATAATGTATTAAACATATAATAGAAGTTAATTATTTAATCATTGTAACCTTTTATCTACCTCACGCTTTTTGAATTTTGCGGTTTAAAACGATATCAGAACGTCACCGCGCCTATACCTGTCAAAGTCAATGTAAACAACCTTACAATATTTGTTTTCCTAAGCAAATTCTTGTTATTATTTTGTTTTTACTAAGTTAATTAGCAATTAATTTAATCGTGGATACATATGATAAAGACTAGACTATGAAATCAAGTGCTTCGAGTTACCATCGTTTAGATCTTTCAATGAAAATCAAGAACGTAAACCCACGACCGGCAAGGAAGCTCCCGGAAGCTTTCCTTCACCGCTAAAATGTAAGTTTTGTATTGATGAATGAGCTTAATATTACGTAATAGGCATATGGCCAGTTACAAGCTCTATATATGGTACTGCTTTCCCAAGTGCTCACTAAGACGAGTCGAATGACGAAAACAGCGTGTGTCTATGTTGCATCAAACCTGGGTTCCATTAGGTACTGCCAGGGTTCACCATCAGCTCTATATAAGGTACTGCTTTCTCAAGTGCTCATTAAGACGAGTCAGATAACTAAAACAGCGTTCAGCCAGGGTTGAAGGTCATTTTGTTGAGTCTCATTTTAAAATATCCCGATCTTATAGAGTCACTGAAGCTTGTATTAAAATACTATTTTTTATTAAATTTATAATACCTATTAATAGTTCCAAGCACTAGTAACATTCATTATTAGTTTATGAAAAAAATTATTTAATATCATTAAACGTTAATGCAATTGAGAGCAATTTTAATTAATTTTTGGAACTTTAATGACATTAAATAGGCAATTAGATTGACGATCAATGTAATTAAACGACTCAAAATTCAATTCTAATTAACTTTAATTAAATTGATGCGTAATGCAATTGATCAATTGCTGAATTAGTGGTTAATGCAATTGATTAATGGTTAGTTCGAATTAACGATTACGGCCAACACTGATATGAAGTATGTGTCTTTGTAAAATTGCACCCCGACATGTTTAAAAAAAAGGGGGAAATAACCCACTTCAATACAAGATACCCCAACAGATTAGTCCTACCAAAAACAAACACAAAAATGAAAAATAGTTATGCGATGTGCATTAAAATATTCAATAAGCTGCCGGAGGACATTAAAGAACTACCCCTTAATAGATTTAAAAACAAATTGTACGCCTACCTGACCCAAAAGTGTTACTACAATTTAAAAGACTTTTTAAATTGCGATAATGTTCAAACAGACTATTAAAATAGTATTATTAATTTATATAGTAAAACCTTGAATATTTTATTATTTATTTCATTAGTGATTTATTGTTTTTAACTGATTAATTTAATTGTATATTTGAAATTTCTGACATTTTTACATTCTTTTCAACCAATAAAATGTATATTTTAATTCAATTTAACGGTTATTGAAATCTTTTTATTTTATGAATGTCATTATATTTTAAAATATTATATTATAAACTTGCTAAATTATGTTCATTTATTTTGAATTCTATTTTTAAATTGAAAATTGATGGTTCTCTCTTACTTTTTCCTTTTTTATCTGTTTACATGTAATCATCGTTAATGTTTAAACTAAATATGTAAATAGTAGTGATGTACCGACTATTGATTTGGCCGACTAGCCGACTAGCCGACTAATCGGCGCTCGAATGGCCGATTAGTCGGCCGACTAGTCGGCTAGTCGACCAGATCATTAGTTTCGTATAAGTTCAGGTGAAAAACAATAGTTTTGCTCCTTTGGTTGCGCTATTCATCATAACATCTGGGAGACCGAGCTTTGCTCGGAAAACATATAATTACTCAAAAATGCGCGTTTTCCAGATATAACACCTAGCTAGATCGATTTATTGCCCCCGAAAACCCCCATGTAGCAAATTTTATCGAAATCGTTAGAGCCGTTTTCGAGATCCCCGAAATATATATATAAATAAATATATGTACATATAAATAAATAAACAAGAATAGCTCGTTTAAGGGTATTAGATTAGCTTGGCTAAAAGGTGTTCTTTACAGGTTCAAAGACCTATCACAAGAATCCTCGTTCAATTTCTCTATTTCTTTTATTTTGCGATCCTGAGCAGACCGTCAGTAGGTACAGTTTGTAGGAGGTATTTCCAAGGCTCTATTTCCCGTAGTACGTAGTCGGCAGTTAAGAGCCTATCCCCTGTGGTCAGCGTCTTTACGAGCAACGTGCCCTGTCTAAGTCTCTAAATTTTGCAATAATATTAATATGAAGTTCCCCATGGCTCCACCATTAAAAAAAACTGAATAGTATTAAAATTATTTAACTTGCCCATGAAACTACACGAGAATCAGTTGAGATTGACCTATAGAGGAAAACACCAGCCCACCAACATACGATAACGATCAAACGGTCAAATATATGCAAAAAAAGTTTTCGTATGCACCTTAAATAGGTATTTTAGTAAAATAGGTAGGCATAAAACTTATAGTAAATATTGACTGATGATTTCTTTTTTTCTGTTTTTCTTTCACTAATAAAGTGCCGACTAATCGGCCATTTTTGCCGACTAGTCGCCGACTAATCGCCGACTACAAATGTGGCCGGATAGTCGGCTTTCCCGACTAGTCGGCGACTAGTCGGTACATCCCTAGTAAATAGTAATTATAAGTCTAGAAATAATTTAGCTATTAAGGAAATAATTTGCATGACTTATTAAAGTCTGAATGTACGCTCACTCGACCATTGTAACACCACAATTGTGCTACATTTAAAGCAAATAAATAAATTTCAATTTCAATTTCAATTTAAAAAAAAATTAAAAAGTTAGTTGGCGTGAATTGGTTATGTATTAATTGTTCTTTCGCTTTACGACAATTTTGTGGTGTAAATTGCCGTGAAAAATATAATTTTATTTTCCTCGCAATCAAAGTAAAAAGCAGAGTGTACAACAAGGGCATAAATGTCCATTTTTACCCTCGTCTACTACAGGGTGGGCCAAAAGGGTGTTCGCAGTTTGAAAATTGAATTTAAAAAAAACTTTAAATCGTACAACATTTTTAATACTACTTTTAAAAACACAAGTTACGGAAATTTTTATGACTCAAAATAATGTGTAGATTAGTGGCCCACCTGAGTTTCTAGGCGCTCTTGAAGGCAAAATCTCAAATTCTGGATTTGTTTTTCGAAATAATCCCCTCGGGGATATTGGTGATTTTCCGAATTTTTTTCCCTTTGAGCTGCTCAAAATCTTTCGAATTTTTCTCAAAGACTACAGATTTGAGGTAATCCCACAGAAAAAAAATCAAAAGGACTGAGATCGGGGCTGGGGGGTGGCCATTTGTTATCATTCCTTTCGGAAATGAGATTAGAGCACCTGATTGGCAAAATGAAGTCGGTTATTCGCATCATTTGGTTTTAATTCATAAACAAACTGAATATTTTAAACCTTAAGATGCAAATTATGCTTCAAAACTTGTCGCAATGTTGAATTTTTTATTGTCCGTAGCCCAAACTCTCTTACGCGTTGATTGTTGCGGATTTTGCCGAACGCTTGTTCCACAATGTCGGCCGTTCTCTCAGAGGCTGGACGTCCGCCAGGCATTATTGCTATGGTCGAGCTGGTTGTTTCAACCATTATGATCAATTTGCGTATAACATTAACACTTGGAACCTCACGTTAATCTCGTAAATGGTATTCCTATCGATACACCCATGGTGCAGTAATCAACGATTTAGGGTTTAGGTAAAAAGCTCATACACAAAATGCAGGCTCCGTTCCTGTGTACTGCTCTATGCCAATAAAATTTCCACGAAACGAGGCGTATAACAACATACCCCTCCCCCCCCCCCGCCGCACCCCGCCAAGCGGTTTTGAAAAATTCAAGATTAAAACTACCAACACCCTTTTGGCTCATCCTGTATTTTGGTCTTCGCTTCGCTCAGCCCAAAAAATTGCCTCTGGTAAAAATGGGTCACTTTATGCCCTTGTTGTACAATCTACATTTGTATTGTATTGTATTGTAAAATCAAAACAAAAATAGTCAATGAGTTTGACAAGTAAGTAAGAGAGTGTTTTATGTGTAAATATGTAGTGTCACTATATTTTACCAAACGGCGTACAAAACAATATGACAATGCCGACAGTATAAAATTGCGTAATTTGGAACTAGTTAACTGTGTGCTTCATTTATCATTGTTATTGTTGTCACCGTCTATTATGTTTTAAACAAAACAAATTATTTATGATTTAAGGGCATAAGTGTTTCTACGATAAATAATTTTATAGGTACCTACTAATAATTAGTTATTTGTATACTAAATACGAGCAAAATATAGAGAGAATCTTATACAAACACGGTAGCAGAAATTCTCATATTATATTGACATTTTCTTGACAGTCCTTTTTCTTGACAATTAATTGTTTACCATATATGAATTTATAATGAATTAAAATGTTACAGTGATATGCCCCTCCTTGGTAAATTATTAATTCTGCCTGAATAATTTCTTGATTCTTCGTATTGATAGTCCTGTTATTATAGTATGTATGTTTGTACGTAGGTAAGATAATATATCCCAGTCTACAGCCCAGAGCCTCTACCATCAGTTTTAACATTGACATAACGCTCACGTCTACGTAATTTACTTTCTGTACATCTCGCTTGCACTATTGCTCGCATATGCGAGTACGAGCGAGATGCATAGAAAGTAAGTTACGTAAACGTGAGCGTTATGTCAATGTCAAAACTGGTGGTAGCCGTACAGTTGTAACGCATGCGAAAATGATTATCCGACCAATGATTTCGCTCGTCACATGCGCGTAAGGTGAAAAATTTATGAATTCACTATTCATTATTTTTTATGATACAATAGGTAGTTCTTATAGTAACGAAACGGCCAAGCCACATATTTTGACTAAGGCGTAGAGTTTGTGAAGTAGGGCTTGTAGAGTTAGAAGCTTGGCTCTACGAGAGATCTGATAACTTTTTGACAGTACGAGCCTTATGGTTTCGTCTTGGCAATATTTTAAGGGGCCCACTGATTAACAGTCTGCCGGACGGTATCGGCCTGTCAGTTGTTCGGAACTGTCAAAATTTTGTTCTAACTGACAGGCCGATACCGTCCGGCGTGGTCCGGCGGCAAATCAGTTACTTTTTTAGAACTGTCAAAACGATTTGCTAATATGGAGTTTATATGAAACATTACATCGTAACGTCACGGTAAACCTTCGAGCAACACGGAAGGGAGGCGGCATTCGCACTATTTCCCCTCTGCCGAGGTACAAGATTAGCGCGTCAATCTAATCTAGCGCGGGTAATAAAACTAGTTGCACTTGGATTTTTCACTAGACCGAGTCCAGACGCGCGCGTGAACACTGCTGCACAAAAATGCCTGTTTGCTCGGTTTTTTGTTATAAAAAGAGGTCGGGGACATCAAATTTACAAAAAGAAAGTGTTACATTTCACATTTTTTACATATCATACGTTTAATTACATTCAAACACAATTATTATATTTTAGTCTCATGTAATTGTTGGATTTATCAATTTTGCTCGCTCAGTACAAATTGCGGATCGGTCGAGCGATAAATCCGACTTCTCATCTCTCAGAATACAATAACATACTTCAACGAAAATGTGTTAGTGTGCGTGTTGTGACACTTGTCACTCGTCCGTACACAAAAAGAGATCGAGGTTTGCAAGATTTGTCTTTGACGTGTGTCATTTTCTATGTATTTGTGTCGTCATTACAGATTGGATTTTGTATGTAAGTGTGTGAGAAGTGCGACTGTGTGCACCTTTCCCCGCGCGAAAAATGGCAGAAAGATTTGTACGGTGAGATATCGCTTGGGCCCCTCCCTTCCGATGTGTCGGAAGCCGGTGTTGCTCGAAGCGGTAAACTCACCTACTTTTTATATTTCTATCCGATTTATTAAATAGAACTTGAGTTTAAAAATAACTCCTATCTGTGTTTTTCTAATAATTATTAATTATCTGGTGCTTTATTTCATGCATGGTGTAAAATAATTTAGAGTCAGTCCATGAAAAGTCTGCAGCGGATTTGATAGCCCACGCAGGGCACGTGTTATTTTAAACGTCAAACTTCTATGAAATTATGACGTATAAATGACACTTGCACTGCGTGGGCTATCAAATGCGCTGCGAACTGTCCTTGGTCCGACTCTATTTTAAATAGAGTCTGGCTAGCCAAATATTGTTGAAAGATATTTCCTTGTTATATCACTAATTGTCTATGATTAAAAAAATAAGCTAAAAGCAAAGGTTGTCTGGAAGAGATCGCTCTTTAGCGATAAGACCGCCTGTTGTCTGCCTCTACATTTAATCAATTGTTCTTTTCTTTTGTATCTTTTTACTGAGGTGTGCCAATAAAGAGTATTCTATCTATCTATCTATCTAAAAATCATCAGTTGTCAATTTATGTCATTCATTCAAATTTTTTGCGGTTTATAAGGGGTTTATTTTAAATAATATTAATGATGACTATACCGAGTGAGATCCGCAAACTACTATTTAAGCTCGTAAACAATTACGACGATGTGCGAAGTCGACGTGAAGCGTGGTATAACGAAAAACTGCAATGTTTACAAGTCGTAAACAATTTAGTAGGTTGGTGCTCTATATCTTTAACTACTAGTTCTAACATTTGCCTATAACTTTGATTAAGTACGTGAATTTATTAATACCTGGAATGTTCTGGAAAATATAAATAAAATCAAAATATTGGAACTTAAACATGTGTGTTTGTCGTTGACTGTACTTTACACAATGGTACAAATTATATGCGCTGACTTTGAATTCATATCAACGTGTATTTAATTTATTTCCTTAGGTACCTTACGTGTGCACAGAAAATCAAAAATGTTTTCTAGTATCAAAACTATAATTCCTACTACACAAAGTGTGACCAGCCCAAGATTTTTTGAACTTCCCGCCAAAACTTTGTGTTATATTTCAGTGACCATACTCTACAGTATAATACCCTATTGAATCTTTTTTTTGCTTAATAACATAACAAGTCCACTATAATATTGACATCATATCCCGTGAGTTTTGTTTATCTGGTATAATCCGTACCCAAGTTATGAGGGATCAAAAAAACGACGAAGCGATTAAATATTTATCTTTTTTCACGAAATAGCTTACACATTTAAAATAAAATGATGATATTACTGAGCCACATTTTAGTTTTTGCCGATGTTTTTCAATAAAGACAGTAAAAATATCACATGTAGTTTAGATTCAAATGAAACCAAAAATTATATAAGTCTATAGTAGTGTAGGAGGTAGTAGGTACGCAGAGGCAGTCCAATATCTCAGTTATAGCTGGTTTGATAGAGCTCGACACCTTGCATTTTTTGTGACTATATGCTGAAACTTGGTACAGTTGATTCTTGAGTTGAGTTGATTCTTAGCTGGTCTTGAGCAGATACAGACCGGGAGCCATCGAGAGCCACCCCACGTTTATTGAGGGGAAGCTCAATAAACGTGCAAGCTCAAGAAAAGATTTTTTTTTTAATATAACAGAAATCTCAAACAAAAAATATACTTAGTCGTAAAGTTACATTTATTTAGTGTCCAAAAATGATATAACACATGCCCTAATATATGTATAGTTTTAGAAACTATGTTTAGTTTTTTGCTTCAATTGAAGCTCGGTAGCGTCGAACTTACCCCCCTCTTCCCCACTAAATGTGCCGTGGCTCTCGATGGCTCCCGGTCTGAATCTACTCAAAGCCAGCTAAGAAACAACTGTGCCATGTTTCAGCGCATAGTCACAAAATGCAAGGTTCCCATACACCGGCGTGCACTGTCAAACCAGCTATTGCCTAATGTAGGCAATGATTGTGTTGCTTAAAGACACCATATTACCAACTGAAATAAAAATCACAAGATAAAGTACACCTGTACGTCTACCATCAGTTTTGACATTGACATAATTAATTAGTAGGTATAGTAGTATTAATTAGCTTTGCGGTTTATATTAAATTTTGTTAGTAGTAGTAGCAGTTGCACCGCCCACAATCTCTCTGCTTTGCCTTAAGGTTGACTGGTAGAGAATGCTTTTGGCTTTAAGTCCGCCTTTTGTACGATAAGTTTTTCTTTTGTGCAATAAAGTTTAAATAAATAACGCTCACGTACATCTCGCTTGCACTAATATTCGAGTACGAGCGAGATGCATAGAAAGTAAGTTACGTAGACGTGAGCGTATATGTCAATGTCAAAACTGATGGTAGACGTACTGAGTGCGTTCGGCGCAGTTCCGCCAAGGCGTCAAGAGCGCGCTGTCAAAACAAATGAAATCCAGAACAATTGAACTTATGCTGTCAATCAATCTTCAGAAGGGGACCGATGAGAACCAACGGGAGAAGATGACCCCTAGTAGTATTTTCGTTGAGGCCCACGGTACCAACGGTAGGGAAAACGTTGGGATGAGGTTCGTTCCGTAGCCAACATTAAAATTTGTATTGGCCCACCATCGCATTTACCGACATCCGCTGTGGCACAGATGCCCAACAATGGGCCTTTGTGTATTTTGGTACCGTTGGCTAAACAACGATAATATTCGTTGGCCCAATGATGACATATATCGCATTTACCAACATTGGCAGTGGCAGTGATGCCCAACAATGGGCCTTTGTGTATTTTGCTACCGTTCGCTAAACAACGATAACATTCGTTGGCCCAATGGTGACAAATACTGCATTTACCAACATTGGCTGTGGCACGGATGCCCAACAATGGGCCTTTGTGTATTTTGGTAACGTTGGCTAATCAACGATATCATCCGATGGCCCAATTATGACAAATATCGCATTTACCAACATTGGCTGTGGCACTGATGCCCAACAACGGGCCTTTGTTTATTTTGGTAACGTTAGCTAATCAACGATATCATCCGATGGCCCAATGACGACAAATATCGCATTTACCAACATTGGTTGTAGCATTGATGCCCAACAATGGGCCATTGTGTATTTTGGTAACGTTGGCTAATCAATTATGTATATCATCCGATGGCCCAATGATGACAAATATCGCATTTACCAACATTGGATGTGGCACTGATGCCCAACAATGGGCCTTTGTTTATTTTGGTAACGTTGGCTAATCAACGAATCCTCCGATGGCCCAATGACGACAAATATCGCATATACCATTGTGTATTTTTGTAACGTTGGCTAATCAACGATATCATCCGATGGCCCAATGACGACAAATATCGCATTTACCAACATTGGCTGTAGCATTGATGCCCAACAATGGGCCTTTGTGTATTGTGGTAACGTTGGCTAATCAACGATATCATCCGATGGCCCAATGATGACAAATATCGCATTTACCAACATTGGCTGTGGCAGTGACGCCCAACAATGGGCCTTTGTGTATTTTGCTACCGTTCGTTAAACAACGATAACATTTGTTGGCCCAGTGGGGACAAATATCGCATTTACCAACATTGGCTGTGGGACCGACGCCCAACAATGGGCCTTTGTGTATTTTGGTACCGGTGGCTAAACAACAATAACATTCGTTGGCCCAGTGAGCACAAATATCGCATTTACCAACATTGGCTGTGGTACTGATGCCCAACAATGGGCCTGTGTGTATTTTGGTACCGGTGGCTAAACAACGATAATATTCTTTGGCCCAATGATGACATATATCGCATTTTTGACGACCGGTCTGGTCTAGTGGATAGTGACCCTGTCTACTAAGCCGATGGTCCTGGGTTCGAATCCCAGTTAGGGCATTTATTTGTGTGATGAACACTAATATTTGTTCCTGAGTCATGGTTGTTTTCTATGTATATAAGTATGTATTTATCTATACAAGTATGTATATCGTCGCCTAGTACCCATAGTACAAGCTTTGCTTAGTTTGGGGCTAGGTTTGATCTGTGTAAGATGTCCCTTAATATTTATTTTTATTTTTTTTTACTTACCAACATTGGCAGTGGCACTGAAGCCCAGCAATGGGCCTTTGTGTATTTTGGTAACGTTGGCTAATCAACGATATCATTCGATGGCCCAGTGAGGACAAATATCGCATTTATAACTATAGCCGGTCAAGCAAGTTTGTCAGTAGAAAAAGTCGCGAAATTAAAATTTTCTATGGGGTTATCGAACCCTTCACGCCTACATTTTTTTAAATTTGTCGCTCTTTTCTAATATAAATCTAATAGCTATAACTATAAAATTTATACATTAATTTAAAAATTGTAATTTACCAACATTTTCTCAATTTAAATCTGAAAAAACATAAATCTCGCTTACGAAGTTTCGAAGTGCGATTAGTATATATACAAATTAGAGTGTATAGTAAGTGTACTTGCTTCGGCAGTACATATACTAAAATTGGAACGATACAGAGAAGATTAACAACAACTGCTGCCTAGCCTAGGGCCTTCATGTGAGTATACAACCAATGCGTAGTATAATTGTAATATTTATCAGCAAAGGCCCAACGTCGTATTACACAACCACTTACCTAACGTAGGATAACTGTAGGACTCGTAAACAAAAGCCCATTACATAATTAGACTGTAGGCCCACTATAAATTACACAACTATTTACCTACGGTAGTATTGTAAGAATCCTACACAAGGCCCAACGTTAAAGTTACAATGTTGGCCCTTTGTGGGACAAGCTGTGTTGGGCCTTCAACCTGGTCCACGACTACCTACCGACCTACCTGACTTGCCGTTGGGTAATTGTTGAATTTGCAAACAGAAGCACAACGAAAAAATTGCCCTTTTTTATTTTTTTGCAGTTGGCCCTTCAGCAAGCCATACGGCCAAATGTAACAATTATCCAACCATCAATCAAATGTGTATAGGCCCAACCACGGCCCAACCAAAACCACCACCGTTGAATAATTGTATGATTTATTTAAATAGGCCCAACGAAAAAATTACTCTGATGGCCCTCTGTTGGGAATCTTCGGGAGGGCCTTTGTCGAGGGCCCTCCAGCAAATCGTACGGCCAAATGTAACAATTAACCAACCATCAAACAAATGTGTATAGGCCCAACCACGGCCCAACCAAAACCACCACCGTTGAATAATTATATGATTTATTTAAATAGGCCCAACGAAAAAATTACTCTTATGGCCCTCTGTTGGGAATCTTCGGGAGGGCCTTTGTCGAGGGCCCTCCAGCAAATCGTACGGCCAAATATAACGGTTGCCCAACTAATACGTAAACAAAGGCCCAACCAAATCCCTACAAGAAAATGCTATTAGGGACGTCTGTGGCGGTTCCTGGGTCTAATCCACTGGTTTGCTTAAGATGAGAAGTGTAACGCGTGGTATGATTTGTAATCAGTCTTGTCCAGTAAAGACTGTGAGTTGAATATCGTATTTCATTGAAAGACCTCGTCATCCACGATTGAAGGTTCTGATGTGCATCCGATAGTATGATACGCCCACGATTCCCGACACATATTATACACGCAGAGAGATATATAAGCCCCACCTCGCCGTAGGTAATACTTTTTGTTCCATCTAGTTTTTTATCCGACCTCTAAGATTTTTCTCGTCAAAAAAACAGTTAACAAATTCTGTGATCTATGGAACCCTTCGAAGCGAGTCCGACTTGCACTTGGCTGGTTTTTTCAAATTGGCAAATCTGTGTTGTAACGCCTATAAAAAGCCCGCCCGCTTCGACGACCATAATTAGTCGTGTAGTAACATTTGAAGTGAACGGTCGGTCGGTGAAGATTTTTAGGTAAGTGTGCATTTTTTGCTTGATAATAAATACTAGTGGCTGTGAGCTGTAGACCTCGCGAGAATGACTTATTGGGCACGACGACAGCGCCGCACAGCGGTTGCAACTTGCAACTACCTATAGGCCCGTTTTTTATCACAACTATTAAGCGAGAAGTAAATCGTAATAATTTCAGTTTTCATTGAAATTGAACCTGAACGGATTTTAATGCGATTTTTATCTAAAAAAAGTGATTCTTGCGAAAGGTTACGAAATATTCTGGCTAAGAGCTTTAATCGATAACGCTGCCCAATCCATGCACATACAACAAATATCAAAAACACTAAAATTAAAACATAATCTAAAAAACTACAAGTGAAAAAATTGCCCCAAACACTGTCAGCCAATAACCCTTACTTACCTATCTCTGGGAGCAGATTCGTTTTTAGGGTCATCAAAAAAAATAACCCTAACCTACCTATATCTGGGAGCAGTTTCGTTTTTAGGGTCATCAAAAAAAAATAACCCTAACCTACCTATCTCTGGGAGCAGTTTCGTTTTTAGGGTGATCAAAAAAAATAACCCTAACCTACCTATCTCTGGGAGCAGTTTCGTTTTTAGGGTCATCAAAAAAAAATAACCCTAACCTACCTATCTCTGGGAGCAGATTCCTTTTTAGGGTGATCAAAAAAAATAACCCTAACCGACCTATCTCTGGGAGCAGTTTCGTATTTAGGGTCAAAAAATTGGAACGGTGTAATTGCCTCGAAGAAAAATTAATTTTTAGGAATTATGGGCCACACTCCAAGATTTTGAGAAACGGGGCCCAGGTCACTAAACAGACAGTATCATACAGTCTATATAGCGGCCAAACAAATTTTTTTTTGCATAAAGGATGCCTCACGCTAGACCGGACTGGGGCCGGGCCGAAGCGTCCGGCGCTTCGTTTTCTGAGATACGCACCACGTGATCACCGATCAGCCATCATCCAAAATGATGTGTCGGACGCCACGGCCCGGGCATGGCTCGGTCTAGCGTGAATCATCCTTAAGTCTTCTTGTATCGCCGTAGTCTGGTAATGCGCGGATAGAATCCAGAGCGCTTGTAAATTCATAGTTTGAATTACCCGATAAATTAATGTTTTATGGGGGCATGCAAGCAAAGCCGGGCGCAAAAGCTTACAATATGTATGTATTTGAAATGTATTAAAATCCCTTTCGATTGATATACAACACGTCATCATTACTTATTTGTATTTTTTTGGTTCGCGGCTTTATGACTTCTAGAGAGCACCGTGTTTGTTCTATATCCAGCGGACGATTTGAATGACACATCGTTTGACAAATTATTATATTTAGAATTTATTAGGAAACAAATGAACATAATACATATATACATACACAAGTACATACCGGTCAAAATCATAACCCTCCTTTTGCGTTGCCGTAGTCGAGTACTAAATGTATGACTCGGTTTAGAATAATTTAAAAATTGAAAATGACCAAAAAGCTCAATTTTAGGGATAGTTATTGTTTGAATAAGTTGCTAAGTATGTTACCAGTACCAATCATATATTCTCATATTTGACAGTATATATATTATGTATATATTCTACGATGAACTACCGTTACCTAGTTTGCGTTTGTAACAGCGCCATCTTTTAGGAAATTAGGACATCAAACTATATCGGCTCGAACAGTTATATAACTAAATAAACTTGTAAAAATGAAACCTGCCCGCGCTTGATCAATCAACAATATGAAATTGTCAACTTATTCAAAATAAAATAATATAGTAAATTAAAAAAAAAAAACAAATCGAAATTTAAGTGTAAAAAAATACAAAAAGTATACCAGACATACCAGCATATAATTCCTGAGGATCGAACCCAGACCCTCCGTGCCAAAAAAAAAAGCAAACGTTTACAAAATGCGCCATGATAGTTCTTAGATAAGCTGACGAAATTCAGCTACTCATTCTCAAGTTAAAATTAAATATCTCAATACCTCCGAAACCAGTGAAATAACTTTTCTGAATTTTTGGCCATATAATCTGTAAACATCTCAAAAAGAAAACACTCGTATGAAACCGATACGTTCAATATTAAGAATATTTGTCGTTGTTGACTCGCTGACAAAAGAATTGAGATCTATATGGGTGCCAAGTTCTGTGTTGTGTAGAAAATCCTGAAATTATAAAGGATTTGACTTGGCTAGTTTTTCCCAACAAACCAAATTTTAGAAAAGTAGCCTATACGTAAAAACTAGCCAAGACAAATCCTTTATAATTTCAGGATTTTCTACACAACACAGAACTTGGCACCCATATAGATCTCAATTCTTTTGTCAGCGAGTCAACAACGACAAATATTCTTAATATTGAACTTGGCTCTCATTTCACATTTATTTTTTTGTTGGGATATCATTACTTTTTGTACAGAAATTACTATAGTAGGTATTCATCATAAAAGCAGTTTGCCTAAGCTGAATAGGAGACCCTCGCTAACGCGCGGTTAATTGTTAAAAAGTTTCAGTTTTCAGATATTTTTCTTTTTTATTCGCCTAATAGTCTACCTTCAAGCCAAATATCAAGTTTCTAAGCGATCTAGAAGTGGGTTAGGTTTTTGGTCTAGAAATATTACCTAATTATTTATTTTACATCTAAATATCAATAATTTCCCGTTTTCAGATGTTTCCCTCTATATACACCTAATAGTCTACCTTGATGCCAAATATCAAGTTTCTAAGTGATCTAGAAGTGGGTTAGGTTTTTGGTCTATAAGTATTAATTATATTTTTTCTATCGAAATATCAATAATTTCCAGTTTTCAGATTTTAACCTCTATATACACCTAATAGTCTACCTTCATGCCAAATATCAAGTTTCTAAGTCATCTAGAAGTGGGTTAGGTTTTTGGTCTATAAGTATTAATTATTTTTTTTTCCATCAAAATATGAATAATTTCCGGTTTTCAGATTTTTCTCTCTATATAAACCTAATAGTCTACCTTGATGCCAAATATCAAGTTTCTAAGTCATCTAGAAATGGGTTAGGTTTTTGATCTATAAGTATTAATTATTTTTTTCCATCGACATATCAATAATTTCCAGTTTTCAGATTTTTCCCTCTATACAGGGTAATCAATCCAAATGGGTCAGTATTGAGAAGTCGGAAACTATGAGAGATAGCGATATCTGTTCTTAGGAACCATGGCTTCGATTTTAGATTTAATAATAATAGCATTCAATTTTTTTTTAAATCTATCATACATAACAGGGATTCGAACCTGGTCAATATTCTTGTTGTTTGTTTGTATGGCAACTTTTAAACGATGCGTGATAGGTGGGGGGTGCTCGACCAAATATCATAGAGGACCCCGAGACAAAACAAACTACATTAAAAAAAATTCAAAATGGCCGATTTTTTTTTGATTTTTTCAAGTTGGTCCGAGCGCGCTGAGATTTGGCATGTGGTGAGCCTGGGGGCCCAAGATTACCATGTCAAAAAAATTTTTGGAAAAAAACAAAATGGCGGCGGACACGGGCAAAGTCAAATTTCCAAGTAGGTTAAGCGAGCCCGAAGGGCGAACTTCAGGCCGGGAGGCCGAAGGCCGACCCCGGCGGAGGGCCGAAGGCCCGGAGCCTCCACCCCGACTCCCAGAACGCGAGGCCGAAGCCGAGTAAACGAAGGCCGAGCTCCGCGTAGGGCCGAAGGCCCGAAGCGTCACACGAAAGGGGGAAGTTGGAGCTTAAACACGACCCAACACTTTTCCTATTGGGAGTCGCATTTTGGGAGTCGGGGTGGAGGCTCCGGGCCTTCGGCCCTCCGCCGGGGTCGGTTTTCGGCCTCCCGGCCTGAAACTCGCCCTTCGGGCTCGCTTAACCTACTTGGAAATTTGACTTTGCCCGTGTCCGCCGCAATTTTGGATTTTTCCAAAAATTTTTTTTGACATGGTAATCTTGGGCCCCCAGGCTCTCCGCATGCCAAATCTCAGCGCGCTCGAACCAACTTGAAAAAAATTAAAAAAAAGTCGGCCATTTTGATTTTTTTTTAATGTAGTTTGTTTTGTCTCGGGGCCCTCTATGATATTTGGTCGAGCACCCTCCACCTATCACGCATCGTTTAAAAGTTGCCATACAAACAAACAACAAGAATATTGACCAGGTTCGAATCCCGGTTATGTATGATAGATTAAAAAAAAAATTGAATGCCATTATTATTAAATCTAAAATCGAAGCCATGGTTCCTAAGAACAGATTTCGCTATCTCTTATAGTTTCTGACTTCTCCATACTGACCCATTTGGATTGATCACCCTGTATACACCTAATAGTCTACCTTGATGCCAAATATCAAGTTTCTAAGTGATCTAGAAGTGGGTTAGGTTTTTGGTCTATAAGTATTAATTATATTTTTTCCATCGAAATATCAATAATTTCCAGTTTTCAGATTTTTTCCGCTATATACACCTAATAGTCTGCCATGATGCCAAATATCAAGTTTCTAAGTGATCTAGAAGTGTGTTAGATTTTTGGTCTATAAGTATTAATTATTATTTTTTCCATCGAAATCTCAATAATTTCCAGTTTTCAGATTTTTCCCTCTATATACACCTAATAGTCTACCTTAGTGCCAAATATCAAGTTTCTAAGTGATCTAGAAGTGGGTTAGGTTTTTGGTCTATTAGTATTAATTATTTTTTTTCCATCGAAATATCAATAACTTCCACTTTTCAGATTTTTCCCTCTATATACACCTAATGTTCAAAACCCCGAAAGCTTTCAACTCGAGCTCTCTAACCGCTTTGCTTGCCTAGAGAACTTGGCTTCAGTGGACGAAATCAACGACGGGCTAGTGGAAACTGTCCACACAGTAGGGTCTAAGTTTTTTAGACCCCGCCGTAAAGATAGACCTCAGAAATTGACCGAGCAAACCTTAAACCTCATGGCTGAACGACGCTCGCTACAGTTGCAGTCTCCCGATGACGCGGAGTCATATAGGCAGCTCAATAGACGTATATCTAAGTCCTTGCGACATGATCTGCGTCTCTTTAATACTAACCGTATTAAAGAGACTATTGAGCGAAACCAAGGCTCCAAAGTGTTCGCAAAGGACAAGTCTATTGGGCAAAGCCAGCTGACAAAGCTGAAACGGGAAGATGGCAGCATAGCGTCGAGCAAAGCGGAGGTTTTAGGTGAGATCGAGAGGTTCTATGGACAGTTATACACTTCGATCGCAAAGCCCGTTGACAGCTTGGTAGGAGATCCAAGAGCCAAGCTGTCCCGACATTATACCGAAGATATCCCGGACATCAGTCTGTACGAGATTAGGATGGCCCTGAAGCAGCTTAAGAACAACAAGGCGCCGGGCATAGACGGAATCACTTCAGAGCTTCTGAGAGCGGGTGGAACACCGGTACTTAAAGTCCTCCAGAAGCTCTTTAATTCCGTCTTGTCCGAGGGCATAACGCCTGAAACATGGAATAGAGGCGAGGTGGTGCTGTTCTTCAAAAAAGGTGATAACAACCTATTGAAGAAATACAGACCCATCACGCTTCTGAGCCATGTCTATAAGCTGTTTTCAAGGGTCATCACGAACCGTCTCGAACACAGACTTGATGACTTCCAGCCTCCCGAACAAGCCGGTTTCCGAAAAGGCTATAGTACCATAGACCACATCCATACGCTGCGGCAAGTTATACAGAAGACCGAAGAGTATAACTTGCCATTATGCTTAGCGTTTTTGGACTATGAGAAAGCCTTCGATTCGGTGGAAACATGGGCGGTGCTTGAGTTCAGTTCAGTTCGCCGCGCGCGCGCCCCGCGTATGAACGTGTTGTGTTTTGCCGAGATTAACGAGTGACTATTGCTAAGTGTATACTATTATTTAAATATGGTTCAGTGTAAAAAGTGCAAGCTTTTCGTGTCCTTGGACAAAGGTGAAGTAATTAGGTGCAAGGGACCGTGTGAAGGAGTTTTTCACAAACGATGTGTAAATCAAAAGCAATTTCAAATGAGAAATGAGATCTGTGATGGATGCTTCAAAGCCGATGCCAGTCCGAAAGCACAATCGCCAAAGTTGAACATAACTGATGTGAGCAAGGCCAGCGCGGAGACAGTCTTGACGGAGGTGAACAACAAACTCGGGATACTCTATGATTTACAAAAGCAAATCCAAGAATTATCTGACTCTGTAGACTTCTACGCTGAGCAGTATCAGGGCCTGCAAGAGTTTAAGGCAAGTGCCGAAAAAAAGCTGACTGCACTGGAAAACAGAAATATAAACCTACAAAAAGTCAACGAAGCTCTGGAAGCGAGAGTGGCACAGCTCGAGCTGAAAGAAGTGGAGAAGAACGTCGAAGTGGTGGGTCTAGCAGAGAGCAAAGAAGAAAATACGATGAAGATAGCCGAAACAATTGCTAAAAAGCTAGATTTAAACCCCAAAGACATAGAAGTTGCAAAGAGGGTAGGTAGAGAAAAGCAAAATGAATCCAAGCCGCGCCCGATAATTGTATCACTGCGTACAAAGAGTGCCAGGAATGAATGGATTTCTAAGAAAAAAATGCGGTTGACTAATGAGGATATATTGGAGAACGGAGTAAACAATCGACTTTATATAAACGAATCTCTTCCTAAATATATGCGACAGCTGTTCTGGTACACAAAAACAACGTTAAAAGAAAAATATAAATATATATGGGTGCAAGACCTGCGAATCCTTGTAAAAAAAGACGATAATCTCAAAAAGATTACCCATATTCGATCGGAGGCGGACGTAAACAAACTCAGCTGTGATAACGCCGAGTGAACAATAAAGAACGCGCGGGACCACACTACGTGTTTTCCTTAATGTAATTAAAATTCAACGATCTCAATTTAGATGACAACATAGATTTGAAGCCTTTTACGCGAATAGATGATTGGGTCACTTATATTAAGAATACGTCTGAAAAACTACAAATAATATATTTAAATATAAGATCCTTAAGAAAGAACTTTTCTGAGATTTGTCTTCAAATTAAAGAGTGCGACTACAGTCAAGACATTATCATTTTAAGCGAGATAAATATTAAACAAGCGGAGTTGAGCTTTTACGAGATTCCTGGCTATGAAATGTACAGCTATACCAGAGAAACAAGGAGAGGAGGTGGTGTTCTGATGTATTTTAAAGCGGACCTCAACGTTGAACTTCAAGCAACACAGGTGTATTCTTTGGAAATGTTACATTGCTTAATTACCATGGGAGCTAATAAAATACATGTTATCGCGCTGTACAGACCTCCCGATACGAACAAGCTATATTTTACAGAGGAATTAAAAAACCTTTTGAAACAAATACCTAGCAACCACAATGTTATATTAATAGGAGACACAAACATAAACTTGTTAGAATCGAATAGCAGTATTGATAACTACAGAAACACCTTGTGTGAATGCGGCCTGCAGAGTGGTATCAACGAGTGCACTAGGGAGGAGGTGGTGGCAGGTGTGCTATCAGCGTCGTGCATCGACCATGTGTGGGTGCGCACACGCATGCGCGCGCGCGTCGAGACACACATACTTAGGTGCAAATTATCAGATCACTACATGATAGGAGCGAACTTAAGTTTCAGTGAACGAAGTGAGTCCTCGGTTTCTAATTTGCGGTGTGTATTGGATAACAAATTAGTGAGGTCAGAGTTAGATAAAATAAACTGGAACGAGTTGTTGTCAATGGACTGTCCGCTGATGTTATATAATTTGATGTGTAGCACTTTTAAAAATATATACGATAAAAGTAAAAAAACTGTAAAGACTGTAAATAGGCGGGAAAATCAACCTTGGATCAACAGTTATCTAAGAACGATGATAGAACGTAGGGATGAGTTATTTAGAAAATGGAAAGCGGCCCCGAAAAATATGTTATTAAGGTTAGATTACACTAGACACCGGAACAGAACAAACAAGTTAATAAATTCAGCTAGAAATAAGTTTCGGAGAGAGGAAATATTTAACTGTAATGGGGATTGTAGAAAGATCTGGGCAGTCATAAACAAGTGGTTAGGTAGGTAATAAAAAAGATGATGTTGATACCGTTATAATGAAGTACTTGGGGAAGACGGATTCTGTACGAAATATATGTACGAACTTTGCCAAAACCTTCACAGAAGAAATTGATCGTGTTAAGCACCACTGTGACCACAATTTCTTAAACCGGTCAGCCTATGTAAGGCCAAGTAAAGTAATCTTTTAGGTTTCAGCTAGTTAATTCGCAGGAAATTGAAAAAATCATAGACCACTTAAACTGTCGGAAAGCTCCGGGGTTAGACGACATTAGAGTTTGTGACCTAAAATATGTGAAAAACAAAATAAGCCCAGTGCTAGCTAAATTTATAAACATGTGTGCCAAACAGGGTGTATACCCAGATTACTTAAAAAAGGCTATTATACGTCCGATTTTCAAACAAGGCAGTCACTGTGACTATTCTAATTATAGGCCTATCGCTATCCTATCCACAATAAATAAGATAACAGAAAAAGTAATAGTAGGCAGACTTAGAAGGTCACACAGTACATCTACTGCTTTAGCGCAATTTGTGGACGATGTAAATGATAAATTGGATAAAAAAATGTATGTAGCTGTATTATATATTGACTTCAAAAAAGCTTTTGACACTTTGGACCACACATTGCTACTCAAAGCTATGCAAGAGTGCGGCATCTGTGGTCCAATTAGTCTGTGGTTTCAGAGCTACTTACATAACCGGTCGCTTCGCACGAAGATAATAGATGAAACGGGAGAAGAAGCCAATATAAAATACGGCGTACCGACTGGGTCAGTGTACGGCCCGGTCGGGTACATCATGCACGTGAACAGCATTAGCAACGTCGTGGAGCACTGCTCCACCTACATGTACGCGGACGACACGTGCCTGGTGTACGCCGACCGGGACGTCGCGCTCATGCGGGACAGGCTGCAGGCAGACTTTAACAACATTCTGAGGTGGGCACACGATAACGGTATTATACTGAATGTAGCAAAGACCAAGTGTATGTTGATAAAGTCTCCGTACCTCAAAATTCCCTGTGAACAATTCGGAATAGTAGGGCACACATATGAATGTTTGCACAATGACATGGTGTCGTGTAAGTGCAGTCGCCTTGAAATGGTCACTAACTATAAGTACTTGGGTTTAAATGTCGATAGTTGTTTTAACTGGAACCTCCATGTGGAGTCGGTGTGTAAAAAGTTAAGGTCTATATTATGCAAATTTATCAATTTAAAACCTATAGTAAATAAGGCGGTTCTATTTACACTGTACCACGCATTAGCAGATTCTGTGATAAGTTATGGATTAGTGGCATACGGTCGCACATTTAAAACTCAACTTGATAAGATCCTTAATTTACAACTTAGACTTGTTAAGATATTAGTAGATAAGAAAACTAAAGAAAAATGTAACAAGCACTATAACCAACTTTTTCAGAGCTGTAACATTTTACCTGTTCACGAAAAACTTAAATATCTGTTAGCTGTCGAACAGTATATGTGTCCTAAATTTAAGATAGTAAAAATATACAACAGAAGTCTAAGAGAATCTACACGAAAACGATATGTCGAGCCACAAGCCTCCAATTATTACGGCCGAAGAACAAGGCAGTACCTAATACCGCGTATTTTTAATGTCATACCCCCCGAGCAAAATTTTTCAACAAAAACAATATTTAAGAAAAAAATTAGAAGTCTGTTATTAAATAGTTACGCTAATGCAAGTTAGTCATATTTAGTTTAGTAATTAGCATAGTATTAAGCATGAAGGTATAAACATTTAGGTATAATTGGGTGTATTTCATTCGCCAACAAACTGTTTCGCAGTTTGGCGAAGTTTTGTAATAGTTTTAAGTGTTTTTTGTTTATGAGCAATAAATTAAAAAAAAAAAAGTCTCTTCAGCGATGCCATATTGACTATCGGTACATCGAAGTGTTGAAGTGTTTGTATAGTAACGCCACCATGTCGGTCCGAGTACAGGAGCAGAGCACGAGGGCGATTCCATTGCGAAGAGGCGTAAGGCAGGGAGACGTTATCTCTCCGAAACTGTTTACTGCCGTAATGGAAGACGCCTTCAAGCTCCTGGAATGGGAAGGACTTGGCATCAACATCAACGGCGAATACATCACTCACCTTCGGTTTGCCGACGATATCGTAGTCATGGCAAAGTCGATGGAGGAACTCAGCATGATGCTCGTTGACCTCAACCGAGTTTCACAACGGGTGGGCTTGAAAATGAACATGGACAAGACGAAACTTATGTCAAATGCCAATGTTGTGCCCATCCCAGTCTCTGTTGGGAACTCGGTACTCGAAGTTGTTGACTCGTACATCTACCTAGGACAAGTAGTCCAATGTGTGTAGTCCAGTCCAACCAGTGATGACTTACGGCTCCGAAACGTGGTCTTTCACTATCGGCCTCATCTCAAAACTCAAAGTCGCTCAACGAGCTATGGAGAGGGCTATGCTCGGAGTTTCTCTACGTGATCGAATCAGAAATGAGGAGATCCGTAGACGAACTAAAGTCACCGACATAGCCCACCGGATTAGCAAGCTGAAGTGGCAATGGGCAGGCCACATTGCACGCATAGAAGATGGCCGATGGGGTCGAAAAGTGCTCGAGTGGAGACCACGGACTAGCAAGCGCAGCGTAGGACGTCCACCCACAAGTTGGACAGACGATCTTGTTAAGGTCGCCGGAAGACGCTGGATGCGGGTCGCTTCCAACCGGCACGTATGGAGGTCCAAGGGGGAGGCCTATGTTCAGCAGTGGACGTCTTATGGCTGAGATGATGATGATGATGATGATACACCTAATAGTCTACCTTGATGCCAAATTTCAAGTTTCTAGGTCATCTGGAAGTGGGTTAGGTTTATGATCTATATGTCAGTCAGTCACAAAAATGCCGGTTTTTAAACGTTAGTTTATCAGTAACTGATTGGGCTACGTTTATGAAATTTTGTATTTTGGACAAGCTAAGAGGCTTCCATACATGTGCCAAATTTCATTTGTGTAGGTAAAGTAGATTTCAAGTTGTGAAGGGGTCAAAAGTAGCTCGAAATGGTTCGTGTAATATTACACACGGTTGCTACGTCGCCAGGCTAACTTATTAATAATAAAATCAGAAAAGGTAAGTAAATTCGTTTCAACACTTCTACCTTGGCAAAAACCATGTTGACTGGGCGCGATATATTATGTTGGCAAAAAGCAGCTGCAATTTTGTTTCTTCATACCTGCTATCAAAGTATTCACTACTGAAGAAGTCAGGATTTAACCAAGTTTCGGATAGACAGATTACATCATAATTAGAATTAATAACACAAGATAAGAAATTATGTGATTTAGTCCGCAATCCCCTTACGTTCTGATAATAAATTGAAATGTTATTACTACTTAAGACTGAAGAATAAAAAACAGTTATATAGGAAATATATGTTTATAGATATTGGAACTTGTAAATGGCATATCTTTATCGCAGACGCAAGTAGCATGGAAGTGTCGGCAACATCAATATAGCAGCCAATTAAGAACTTAGAGTGATTTAAGGGACGTATAAGAGTGTCAGAAAAGATTTAAGCTGTATAAAAGGTACTGTACAGACATTATACAGCTCAAGCTGTATAAAATCATTATAAAGGATTCTGCGGAAGCATGGGGTGCTTTATCAGAATATAAAAAATCTACTATAAAACTAAAAGTGTTGTGAGAGACTACAAGCTAATTCTATCGTAAAAGCTGTATACAGGCTGTATTGTACTTGCACTTGGCACTTTTAGCTGTACAAAAGTATCTGTCAACTCCGTTTTAAAACATTAAGTGTTATGAAACACTACGAGCTAATTTTATCGTAAAAGCTGTATACAGGCTGTATTGTAGTATCACTTGGCACTTGTAGCTGTACAAATGTATCTGTCAACCCCGTTTTAAAGCTATTTCTTATGGCGTAATCTTACTCTCCCATAAGAATAGTAGTTGTATAACTTCTGTCTGTAAGGGTATTATAAAACCAAATGAATAAATGGCAGCTATAGTACAGCTTTTTTCTGTATTACTGATAGAGTCGCTTATAACAATCTTTTGGCGTAATTTTACACTCGTATAAGTATAGTAGTGTAATGATTTCTGAAAATAAGTGTATTATAAAACTAAAGGAATATATGACAGTTACAGTCTTCTTCTTCCTCGCGTTATCCCGGCATTTCGCCACGGCTCATGAGAGCCTGGGGTCCGCTTGACAACTAATCCCATGATTTGACATAGGCACTAGTTTTAGTTTTTTAGTTTTTACGAATGTTTTTAATGAATGACAGTTACAGTACAGGTTTTTTATTTGTTATACGGATCTCTAAAGAGAATTATAACTTATGTACGGAGAACCGAAATACAGCCAAACGAATACAAATATTCTATTATAAAGCTGTTTTAATTACAAAAGCTGTAAAAGACACTCTATTTATTACACAGCACAGCTACTAAGATTATAATGCTCTCCAACTATCCTGTAGGCTGTTTAAAAATTGTCGCCATTTTACAAGAAATAAAAAAACGTATTTGTAAATATAATTAAAGAAATACTTGCAAATATTTAGCAGACTAACGCCGTGTTATGATTACCAGCTAAAATAAATTATTTAGCCTTAGAATTAATATTTATAAATATTTTTGATACTCTAACCTTAAAAACAAACAGTAACTTTACCGATTTTTGATATTTTCCTTATGGTTTCTCTTTGTTATTTTGCAGGCGCGTAAATATTTTGCCAGAAAAGATACACAGGTTCACAATAAATAATAATCCGCACTTACCAATAATGTAAAATTCCATTCAAGGCCTGTATAATATTTACTTTTACTTTTACCATCCACTATAACACTTTATTGTCGCCATTACTATATTACGAATGAACAAGATTAAGACATTTTAGTTTCTTAAATGATTATTATTCTCTTGTAATTCTTTCTTATAACTAATTTAAAACTTATATTCTTATATCGTACTTATAAGAGATTATCTGTAGTGTTAAGGTTTCCTGTTACACCGAAATATAGCTGTAATGCAGCTATTATGCAGCTTATGTATTGCTTATACAGCTACTCTACAGCTCTAATAACGCCAAAGGCTGTATAATTTGGGCCCTTTTTTTACTTATAAGGGCTGTATAAGCGCTTATACAGCCTTTGTACAGCCTAACTGTACAGCTTATAGTATACAAATAAACTTTAATACAGCTTATATACAGCTTGCAATGCTACTTGGGGAGCAGCATGGCCTAATCGTTCTATAATTTATTAAACATCGAGATCGTAAATCAGTTAAATGAGTTTTACACATTATGACATTATATGAAACATAAGTTGCAGGTTTGGATTATTATGGGTATCCGATACCGGCGATACCACAAGTTTACAAAAGATAACAATAATATAATATCCACTATATCAACATACTCAGAAAAACCAACGGAATACTTTGAAGATAGTCATTTAAGTTTCTTTAAATCGTCGTCATTGCTGATAACGAATACTTTTGAGATATCGCTTTTGCGCATCTAGACAGGCGGTAGCGTGTCCAGCCAAGTTCAAAGAAAAAGGAACTGGCTGGCTCTGGCAAGAAATCGCACGTTGGAGGCCCTGCAGGAGGAAGATTTTCATCACTTATGCTTAAGTGACTATCCACCGGTGAGATTACCTGTTTCCATAAATAATCATTCACTGACTATGGAAGTCGACACGGGTGCGGCTCTGCGGCTGCGTCCTGCATAAGTAGTGAGACATACCACACCTATTTCAAGGATATTCCTTTACAACCACCAGGTGCTTCTTTTACGTCTTACAACGGAACACCACTGACTCCTTCCGGAATGATAAAGCCCAAGGTTCGTTATGGTGCTACAGAGAAAGAGTTAGAGTTGTTTGTGATTAAGGGTGGTAAAACCCCATTAATAGGTCGACATTGGTTAGTGGAATTAAAAACAGGCATTCCGATTTTTGATAACTGTCATCATGTAGGTGGAACGACTGGTGCGACTTTGCAGTTGCGGCCCGGCGCGGTCCCGGTATTCCACCGTGCGCGTCCGCTGCCGTACGCGCTACGCGCACGCGTCGACGCCGAGCTGGACGCCATGCTACGGGACGGCATCATCGAGCCCGTCGACTGTTCCGACTGGGCCTCTCCATTGGTACCGGTAAACAAACCAGACGGCTCCTTAAGGATTTGTGCGGATTACAAGGCGACTGTTAATCCGGCATTATTAGTAGACCGCTATCCACTACCAAAGATTGACGATTTAATTGTTTGATTGGGCGAATCACGTTTCTTTTCAAAGATCGATTTATCACAAGCGTACAATCAAATAGTGTTGGATTCGTCTAACAACTGCACGGTTATAAATACTCATCGTGGTTTATTCAAATACAACAGGCTTGTTTTCGGTCTTGCTTCTAGCCCAGGTATTTTCCAACGAATTATGTGTACTGTGTTAGGCGGAATTCCCAACGTCGAAGTGTTTTTGGACGACGTAGTAATTGGGGGCAAGAATGTGTCGGAGCATCTAATACAAGCGTTAGAGAAAGTTTTCAGTCGGTTACGTCAAAACGGGTTAAGATTGAAGGCTGCGAAATGTGTATTCCTAGTTAGCGAGATTAAATATTTGGGGTATGTTCTAAGTAAGGACGGGGTCAAGACGGACCCGGATAAAATAGAAGCAATCACCAAGATACCCCGACCGGGTAATATCACAGAGTCGCGGTCATTTCTTGGGTTGATTAACTTTTATGCAAAGTTTGTTAGGCACTTAAGTGGACGGCTCGTACCACTGTATGATTTACTAAAGAAGAACGTTGAATGGCACTGGTCGAAAGATTGTGAGCAGGCGTTCGTAGAAATTAAAACAGTGTTATCCACTGCGCCGGTTTTAGCCTACTATGACCCAAATCGTCCTCTGAGTTTGACTTGTGATGCATCAGCAAGGGGAATTGGTGGAGTTTTGTCGCAACCAAACCAGAGTGGAGGGGGTGAACGTCCAGTCGCTTACATTTCTAGGACGCTAACGGACGCAGAGAAAAATTACTCTCAAATACACCGTGAAGCGTTGGCAATATTTTTTTGCGTCAATAAGTTCCATCAGTACCTATATGGTAGGCATTTCACACTTAGGACTGATCACAAACCGTTGGTATCCATTTTCGGGCCGCACACAGGAATACCAGCTATGGCCGCTAGTCGCATGGAACGCTGGGCTCTGATTTTATCAGCATATACGTACACTATCGAGTATGTTCGTACAAACGAAAATGGAGCAGACGGGTTGTCTCGGTTACCGATAGTCCAGTGCGGAGAAACGAGCCCGACAGCGCCCGAGCAGACATACTTGCATTTTATTCAGCAGGCTCTGTTGCTCAACTATGGTGAGGTTTGTTCACAGACTGCTCGGAATCCCATAATGGCACGGGTTTTAAGGTACATTAGAGAGGGTTGGCCCGCAGATTGTGACATAATTGGGCTACAACGATTTTTTAATAGGAAGGTCGAACTATACGAAGAGCTGGGTTGCGTTATGTGGGGTTACAGGTTAGTGATTCCGGAGTCATGCAGGGATCGGGTATTACGGATGCTCCACGAGCCTCACATGGGTATAGTGAAGTCTAAAGCTTTAGCTAGGAGTTATGTCTGGTGGCCCGGGGTCGACGAGGCAGTAGAACGCATGTGCCGCGAGTGCGACGCGTGTGCAGTACAAGCGGATGCTCCACCAAAGCAAGCGCCTTGCATGTGGCCTTGGCCGGATCGGCAATGGTCTAGAATTCATCTCGAGTCTCGACTTTATGGGTCCAATTGCCGGAAAGACTTATCTTGTAATTGACGCGATGTCCAAATGGGTGGAAATATTCCACATGATTAGTACCACAGCTACTGCTGTAATTGCCATTTTGTGCGAATTATTTAGCAGGTGGGGGTTACCCAAACAAATAGTTTCAGATAATGGGCCACCTTTCTCTAGTACCGAAATGCGAAATTTCGGTATCGAACTTATTTTTTTCTGCACCTTATCATCCCGCTTCAAACGGTCTGGCTGAAGTTACGGTAAAAACTCTAAAGAGAGTAATCAAAAAAGCAATTTATGAAAAAAATGATGTAAATAAGGCTCTATGGACTTATTTGTTATATTATTAGAAATACGGTTCACCCCACTACCGGCCAGAGTCCAGCCATATTACTTCAGGGTAGGAGTCTTCGTACCAAGCTCGACACTTTGAAGCCCGACACTAGGGCCGTGGTCCGTCAGGCGCAGCAACGGCAGAAGTTAGCTGCGGGAGGAGCACATAGGGAACTAGGGTTACAAGAAGAGGTTTGGTATAGGGTATAGGCAATACCTTAAGGGGGAAAAATGGGCTCCAGGTCAAATAGTGCATAGAACCGGGTCGGGTGATTATAGCGTCAAGGGGGCTGATGGGTCAGTGGTACATAGACATGTCGATCAATTGAAGCGGCGATCGGGTAGACAGTCTCTTGTATATCCCGTTCCAGAAACTTTGGAACCTGATATCCGTACAAATCCTGATAATGAAAGAGTTCGTAAACTTAATGTAACAAATAACCCTGACGGAATGGAAATGGAGACCCGGACGGACTCAGTCACGCGGTCGGCGGGATCGACGTCAGACATGGTGGTGTTTCCGGAGCATGCGTCTCAACCGAGCATTTCTCCCTCTAAGTCACCACCTGGGTCGCCTATTTTTCAAGATGCTTTACCTAGCGCGCCTCCGTCGCCAAATGTTTCTTTACCGAACACACCGACACCGCCCCAGGCTCGTCCTTTTAGGCAATGCCGCCTTAAGGGAATTACTAGGTTAGATCTATAGTTTTGTTGTTGTACTCATTAAGGGAGTCCTTTTAGTTTGATGTGTTATTAATAATTTATCGTGGAGGAGTGCAATGTAGGCTGTCTACGTATAGAAAAATAAACTGTCGGTCAATCGGAAGTCGTCAATATATTCACATGTGCTATTTTACATTCGTGCTTATTTCAGTAGTTAAATCCCTATTTTACAGTTCTAATAATCATTTGTTTTTAAACACAGAAAAATGTTATGTTATAAGTTTTAATCGAAAACACAATCCGATAGTATAAAATTATAATTTATCTGGTAATAACATAGCACGAGTCTCTTCCATTAAGGACTTAGGTGTCACTATGGACTCACAACTAAACTTTAATGAGCATATTGATAACTTATGTAAACGTGCATATAAAAGGTTAGGAATGATCCTTCGTGTCGGACAGCCCTTCAAGCGGCCAAATACTTATAAATTATTATTTTATTCTTTTGTTAGGAGTATCCTCGAATTCGGGAGTGTAATTTGGACACCTCAGTATCAAGTCCATATTGACCGCTTGGAGAGAATTCAAAACATTTTCTTAAAATCGTTAAGTTATAGAACAGGCACTTATTTTGTAAATTCTACCTTGGCTGCAAAACATTTTCGTGTACCTTCTCTTTTTAACCGTAGGATATACTTGGACGTTATGTTTTTGTTTAAAATTCTTAAAAATATTATTAATTGTCCTAATCTCTTAAGATTAGTTACTTTCAGTTGTCCGCATCACCCCTTACGCCCTCGATCGCTGTTTTATATTAGTTTTTCTGTCAAGAACTATTCCAGGCATACCTTTTTCAGACGAGTTCATAATAAACATCTCTCCGAATTAGATTGCTTTCAAAATTCGATGTCTAGTCTAAAAACCATAGTTAAACGTAAGTTGTTTTAGTACCTAAGTACTGATAGCAGTTTTTTCTATCTGATATTAATATGCAGTAGTTATAATTGTACTTACACAGTTAACATAATTTATAATTTATGAACCTCCAGGTCTTTTTTTATTGTATCGTTTGTTGCAGTAGATGTACTGCAACAACAGATAAAAGAAAGATAAGATAATTAATAAGATGTTTTTTATTGTATTTTTGATATGTTTATATGACTGTTTGGTTTTCTCAATAAATAAAAAAAAAAAATATCTTAATACCTCCAAAACCAGCGAAATAAATTTACTGAAATTTTGGCCATTTAATCTGTAAATATGTATCAAAAAGAATACACTCTTATGATACCGATACGACTATTTGTTTAAACGCGAGCTATCACAACTTTTCCATTTTGAAAAATTTTCAAAACCCGGCTCGACAAAAATTTTTTATCGAATAATAGAATTCGGGTACAAAATTTCACGAGAATCGGTTAAGAATTGCGACCTGTAGAGGAGAACATCCGGACATACAAAAGCAAAACGCCCGAGTCAAAACGTAGACCTTCGCTTCGCTTCGGTCAATTACTATACTTATTGTAATGTCTTACTGCCCGATTCGAACTTTAAGATACGTCAACTAATAGATTTAAAAACGATATGGATTAGATGTGTCAGTGTCAAAAGTGACGTTATTGTTTGAAGAAATGTCACATTTGACACTGTCATATCTAATCCATATCGTTTCTAGATCTATTAAATAGAGTCATACGTTCGTTGTGGTGTATCAAAATTTAGATTTTGTGTTGGCTTTGAGCACATTATCCTCACTTTTATGTAACTAATATCTGCGAGACCGAGCTTTGCTCGGAAAACATATAAAAACTTAAAAAATGCGCCTTTTCCCAGAGAACAGAGAACCTAGCTAGATCGATTTATCGCCCCCGAAAACCCCCATATAGCAAATTTCATCGAAATAGAGCCGTTTCCGAGATCCCCGAAATATGTCCGAGCGCAGGCGATGAACTGAGCTCCGGCCGGTCGCGCCGCGGTGGGGGCGTGACGTCACAGCCAGGGACCGCCAGGCTGCGGGCCGCTCTCGCCGTCGCCTGACTACGGGCCCGCTGGAGAAGTCGGTAGTGTGGAGTTTATGGTCACCACACCACCCCCCTTGGAGATTTATGGCCCTGCGACATAAAAATCAGGAAAAGTTACTTTTCTGCCCGAGCGTGTCGTACTGACGACTTCAGACGGACAGACGTTAACTTGGGATTGAGATGAACTGTCGTCAGTCACCACATAAGCTGGTTTGACTCTGTCGATCGAAACTGTTACTGGTCCTCTCTGTAGGTCTAGAGTTATAGTTTTATCGGTTCGCTTCAAGACTTTCAGTGGACCTGTGTACGGAGCTTCCAAGGACCCTCTAAGATGGTCTTTTCTTAAAAATACATGGCTTGAGGTTTTGAGGTCTTTATGGACAAAAACTGACTTCGTACCATGCCTTGAAACAGGAGTAGGTCTGATTTTAGCTATGTGCTGCCTCAGCTGGGAAACAAAACCCACTGGCTGGACCTTATTCGCAGAATGTGGTTGTAAAACCTCACCAGGGATCCTCAGAGGCTCACCATAGACCATTTCTGCCGCTGAGCAGTGTAAGTCTTCCTTCCACGCCGTCCGTAGACCCAAAAGCACGATGGGTAGGGCGTCTGTCCATCGTATCTCATTGTGGGCCATTATAGCGGCCTTCAAAGTTCGGTGCAACCTCTCGCACATGCCGTTGGCAGCCGGATGGTACGCTGTGGTGCGTCGCAGTTGAATGCCACACAGCCTGGAGAGTTCTTTAAATAGATGGGACTCGAACTGCCGGCCTTGGTCAGTGGTCACGATCTGTGGACAACCAAACCTTGAAATCCATGTATCACAAAATGCCTTAGCTACCGTCTCAGCGCTGATATTTTGCAGCGGTACGACTTCCGGCCAGCGTGTAAATCGGTCTATAGCAGTTAAACAGTATCGGTTGTCGCATGAAGATGGTAGGGGTCCCACGAGGTCTATGTGAACATGAGAAAACCTGGTTCCTGTAAGTTCGAAATCTCCCAGGGGTGCAGAAGTGTGTCTCTGGACCTTTGCGCGTTGGCATGACTCGCAGCTCTGGACCCAGGTTCGCAAGTCCTTACGCACGGAGGGCCAAACGAATCTGTCTGTTACCAGTTTGGTCGTAGTTTTCGCGCCTGGATGGCTCATTCCGTGGACAGACTGGAACACTTGGTGACGTAGTTCCTTTGTGATGAACGGTCGTGGCTTCGACTGAGAGACATCGCAAGTTATGGAAATATTCATACCTTGTATCGGTACACGTTTTAGCTGTAGTGATGAACCGCTGGACATAAGGTTTTGCAACTCGGCATCGTTCTGCTGTAGGCGCGCTAACTTCTCCAGGTCGACAGGAGCTGAAATGGCTTCAATCCTAGAAAGGGCATCGGCAGTCAGGTTATCCTTTCCTGAAATATGCCGAATGTCTGTTGTAAATTGAGAAATTAGGTCGAGGTAGTTGAACTGACGAGGAGAACAGGTGCGGTCCTTTTGCGTGAACGCAAACGTAATCGGTTTGTGATCCGTATAGATTACGAAATGACGTCCCTCGATCATGTGGCGGAAGTGTTTTATGCTCTCATATATCGCCAGCAGTTCACGGTCATATGCGCTGTACTGTTTCTGTGCATTGTTCAATTTCTTTGAAAAGAACGCCAGAGGTTGTGACTGGCCATCTATTATTTGCTCAATTACCGACCCTATGGCTGTATTGGAAGCGTCTGTTACTAGAGCCAGTGGAGCGTCTTGGACTGGATGAGACAGTAAAGTAGCTTTTGACAAACTGGACTTACATCTTTCAAAAGCGTTCAGAAGCTGTGGGGTCCAGGTTAGGACCTTAGAGTCCTTGACGTGAGAACCGGCCAACATGCCGTGTAGAACTGCCTGTTCTTCTGCAGCCTTGGGTAAGAAACGCCTATAAAAATTGAGCATTCCGAGAAATCTTCTCAAACCTTTTGCTGTTTCAGGTGCCGTGAACTGCTGGATGGCTGTGACTTTCGATTCCGGCGGACGTGCGCCTTCTGCTGATATGCTATACCCCAGAAAAACGACTTCACTTACACCAAAGCTGCATTTGGACTCGTTCAGTAGAATGTCATACTCGTTTAGGCGCTGAAACAGCTGCTTCAGGTGCTCCAGGTGTTGCTCGTGGGTCTGGGAAAAAATCAAAATATCGTCGATATAGGAAAAACAGAAGTCTAAACCCCGTAGAACTTCGTCCATGAAGCGTTGAAATGTTTGAGCCGCATTCCTGAGCCCAAACGACATGTACGGAAATTCGAACAATCCAAACGGCGTCGTAATGGCAGATTTGGGAATATCTTCAGGATATACTGGGATTTGGTTGTAAGCCTTCACCAAATCCAGTGTCGAGAATATCTTAGAACCAGCTAGTCTGAGCGAGAAGTCTTCTATGTGTCTGATAGGATACCTGTCAGGTACCGTGCGTGCGTTTAGAGCACGGTAGTCGCCGCACGGCCTCCAAGAGTCCCCCTTCTTCGGTGCCAGGTGCAATGCCGATGCCCAAGGAGAATCTGAGCGTCTAGCTGTTCCATCATGAAGCATCTCGTCAAATTGATCTTTTGCTACTTTCAAACGGTCGGGTGCTAATCGTCGAGGTCTGCAGAAAACAGGTGGTCCAGCTGTAGTGCGTATATAATGGACAGTCGAATGCTTTACCTCTCTCATGATGCCGGATGGCTTGGTGAGGTCCGGGTACTGCGCCAGAAGTTTATGGTACTCTGTGTTACCCGAAATAGCTTTGATGCTCGGCGGCTGGCAGGTCTTGACCACGCCGGTAGTTGACAATAAGGTCACACTGTCCAATAAGCGTCTGTTTCTGCAATCAACAAGCAACCCGTAAAATGAAAGAAAATCAGCGCCAATGATCGGCCTATCTACGTCAGCCACCACGAAATTCCAGGCGAAATCGCGCCGCAGGCCTAATTCTGGATGCAGCTTAATTGTCCCATAAGTTTTGATAACTGTGCTTATTTGCAGCAGTCAGGCTGTAACCGGTTGGCCTTCTGTTGTCCCGGGCGAACCTACGTGGCAAAACGCAAAGATCTGAGCCTGTATCTATTAAGAATTGCACCTTTGTATTCTTGTCTGTGACAAATAAGCGGCTGGTAGGTTTAAGACAGTCATTTGCCGCCTCTACTGACTGTCGTTTAAGTTTCCCGAAGATTTATAACTACACGGGACGGTGCATTTCTCGGCGTCATCACCAAATAAATTATGGTACCAACAAATACCTGGAGTACGGCTCTGCGAATGTTGACGACCCCTGCTTCTAGACCGGGCTAAACGGTTGCCTCGTCCCTGTGGCGTGCGGCTGCGGCCCCGTAGTTCTCGAATGTTCAGCTGAGAGATCTGTTGGGTAATTTCAGATTTAATACGGCTGGTGATCAACTCTTCCATTTTTGAAAGCATACCCTCAAATGACAACTGCTGAACGGCCGCCGAGCTGGTGCTAGCTACTTGAAGTACATTATTAGGCGGTGAAATTTCCGTTATTTTATCAGCTAAATCTGCTAAATCACTGAGGCTTACATTTTGCGAAGCGATAATTTGCTGGACATTAATTGGCAGACGGCTCGACCACAGCGATCTTAAAAATTCGTCACTCACTCCTGATCCTGTTAGCGATTGTAATTTACGCAGAAACTGGGACGGTTTTAAATCGCCTAGCTCCTCCTTTACTAGAGGTTTCCGTAAGCGTTCGTCACGTGACATCGATAACCGCCGCACCAATTCATATTTTAATTTTTCATACCTGTCTTTCGTGGGTGGATTTGTAATTATGTCACGTACTTCCCTGGCGGCGTTCTGATCTAGCTGCTGCACCACGGTGTAGAATTTAGTGGAGTCAGTCTTCGTACCCGCAACTTCAAACTGCGCCTCCACCTGGGCGAACCAAATTTCTGGGTCATCTGGCCAGAACGGGGGCAAACGAACAGCAACTCGATTCACTGCGCCGTACACTAAAGGTTCCGTGACGCCATTATCCGACGAGGGAGCCGCGGCCACGTTTTCCGTCTTGCCCGGCGGATTGACCTTTGCCCCGCTCGCTGTCTCCTTTGTCTGCTCGCGCTCCGTGTCCGACATCGCGTTTAAAAAAAAAAAACAGTCGCGTGGTCACCAGATATGGATTCCTATTCAGCGGCGTAGAAATTAAACTCGCAGATCCATATAAAGTTTATAATAACTAAGAAAATAAAATAACAAAATGCGTGCAAAGTGCGGAAGAAAGTTAGGCGACAGAAAGAAGCTATGTACAATATAGATGTAAGGCGCGTAAGCAGAGGCTAGCGATAAGGCGGAGAAAAGCGGCGTGCGTTCAGTGCGAATCTCTGGGAGCCTCTGTCCGAGCGCAGGCGATGAACTGAGCTCCGGCCGGTCGCGCCGCGGTGGGGGCGTGACGTCACAGCCAGGGACCGCCAGGCTGCGGGCCGCTCTCGCCGTCGCCTGACTACGGGCCCGCTGGAGAAGTCGGTAGTGTGGAGTTTATGGTCACCACAAACTTCTAAAATCCAGGAGATTTTTAGGAAAAATCAGGAGACCAGGAGATACACCCCGAAATCAGGAATTATCCTGGAAAATCAGGAGATCTGGCAACACTGTTCACCAGACATATTCATGTAACGTATTCCAACAATATATGAAATATCAAAAAAAATATCCCAGCAGAAATACCAGTATTAATAAAATAAAATTTTTTGGCGTGTCTTGGACCGGAAAATTGCTCAGTCTAATTTTTTCACTGGAATGCCATTTTATTGCCGTTTTATGCCTACAAAATGAAAATCTAAAATATTTCCACTCTCAGTTTTTAATAGTTCTATAATACATACATTTCGATACGCATTTTTTTACCCACTGCGCCAAATTATATTCTAAGATCATATAAGAAGAAAAAAATGACAGAGCAATTTTCCGATGAAAATGAGCATAAAAAAAAGGAAGTATCATAAAAAAATATTCTCATGTTTGACAAAACTTTAAGATTTTTTCTAGTATCACATACTGATACAAATAACTTATTTTGTAAAATAATTTTGGACTGAGGAATTACTCGGTTCAATATATAAACAGATTTGTGTTTTTACCTAACTTAGGAGTGTTTTTTTTTTGGATATTTATAATGTTAGTCTCGGCTCATACTATACAATAACCAAGCTAAATTTCATCGACTGAGAAATTAATGCATGGGTCTCCATACAACAACTTGCTTCATTTACTACACTAAAGGTCCACGGCAGGACGTTTAGTTTTACCCCTCTCTTATTGACGACCTCCCACATAGTGACATAGCTTTGCTCGTATGTTGTGTCCTAGCCATCTGATCACAATAGAATCGAGTCTTGCGTTGTCTGATCTCGTAGTTATATTTCCTATTTAATATATCGATACAATTTTTTAGGTAGAGCGTCGGTCGTTGGATGGAAATATACGGTCTAATTTTATACAGTCGAACAAAATATCATATATCAGTTTATCAGTTTATTTATTGCATCCATGGTTACATTTGGTGTTACATGGTAAAAGTAAGTTTCACATGGGCCCTGGTAGGGCACAGCAATAGTCTTAAATCTAAAATAATTATGCTAGGTACTAGACAGTGTTAATGAAATAGTTATATAATTTAGGTCTTATAACAATGGTTAGGAGATTGTAATTTAAATTTTAATAGCACAAATTTATTAATGTCTGGTAGATATTATTGATAATTGAAGTTAACATTGAAATTGTAGGGTAGGTAGGTATATAATGTTAATTTATTTAATAGTTATGTCAAGATTTAGAAATTGTATGTCACACAATGTAATAATCATAATATGTAAAAGATAAATTAAATAAAAATAATAAAATGAGTAATAATTAAAGCTAATAACATTCGTGATCATTTTTGTCTTCCAAGAAATCATCCAATTTATAGTAGCACTTGTTAACTAATAAGTTCTTCAACAGTTTATTGAATTGTTTATCTGATGTCTGAAGTTTAATGTCGTCGCTGAGTTTATTGTATATTTTAATGGCCATCATTTTTGGGCTTGTTTTGTGTAGCTGTAGTTCTGAACGTTCGGGTGGCGCCAGGTTATGCTTGTACCTACTTTCATATCGTCGAGGACGGTCGGCAAATTTTGGAAAAAAATGAGGATATTTTCTGACGAACTTACAAATTTCAAATATGTAGATTGATGTTAATGTCAGGATTTTATATTTAATAAAATAGGGTCTACAACTGTCCGGTACTGTGATATTAGCTAGTGTGCGTATGCATTTTTTTTGCAATATGAATATTTCCTCTATATCTGTACTATTTCCCCAAAGGATTATCCCGTAATTAAGCCACGAAAAGGCGTATGCGTAATAAGCCGCCAGAGCGCATTCGAAGTTCGTTGATCGTTTTAATTCTCTTAGAGCATATAAAAATGTCGAAAGTTTACTGGCTAATTTCTGGATATGTGATTTCCAATTGATGTGCATATCAATATTCAAACCATATATATGAAATGAATGAATATTAACTATAGTGGCCCATACATAAATACCTTAAAACTAAGGGGTTGTGCACAAATCACGCGAGGTGTTTTCGGCTACTTTTTGATCCCCCTCCCCCTTGGTGATGTTTCTGGCTACCCCCCTCCCCCTACACAACCTCACGTGTTTTTTTTTTCATTCGACCTAATTTTTAAGATAAATAGTATTGTATATAGAAAATCTTGTTTATTTTTCTATTTTCGTTAAATAGACTCGCTATTTTGAAGTGCAGAGTGAAGATTTATGTATAACGAAACCGAGAAAAAGTATCTACTCATGTGGTAATTTTTTTTTCTTAGTATCGTTCACTGTAGAAAAATACACGTGAGGTTTCCCAAAACCCCCCTCCCCCAACGTGATCGTGATTTTTTCGTGACCCCCCCCTCCCCCTATCGAACCTCGCGTGATTTGTGCACAAGCCCTAACATACATAATATTATATAACAATATTTTTTTAAACTAAACAAATTTGTATTTGTAAATTTGTAGAAATCACATTATGGTTGCGACGCATTACGCAACCCCGCAGTGTCTAGAAGCCAGCCGCGGAAACGCCGAAACTTGACACCCTTCGGCCAAAACTCCTCCTTGGTGAAGGTCGCTAAATGTTCAGTCGGACCGGAATGCTCAGCACAAATGAATTAAATTCGCATTGTGTCGAGATACTTGAGATTCCAACTTCACGACCCTCAGGAAGAATCCGGTCTTCGCTTTCACATACTATGTGTTGGTTGAAGGTCAATTTGTCATCGATGGTGTGTCCAAGTATTTTGATTTCTTTAGACATTGATTAATGTCTACCCAGATAAGATCAGAAACTCAGAAATAAGAAAGAAAACAAAGATTACCGACATACTTGCTCGCATTGACCATCTAAAGTGGGGATGGACAGGCCACATGCTACGCTGCCCAATAGAAAAATGGAGCAAACAGGTTACTCTATGGTACCCTAGAGGCTGTACTAGAAAGCAAGCACATCCAATCACAAGATGGAAAGATGAAATTCGTCTGACTCTGGGGCCATACTGGATGAGGGTTGCTGCAGACAGAGCCCAATGTAGACAGTTGGAGGAGGCCTATGCCTTACGGCACACCGAATTGAGGGATATATTATAAATAAATAAAAAAAACAAGTGTAATTTATATCGTTCGGAATAAATGGCTTTATTATTATTATTATAATGTCTACCCCACCCATGCTAAGGCGCGGCTCATCGAACTTAAGTCTCCTCGTCACAATCATGGCGCAGGTTTTTAGTGGCGTGAACTTCAGCTTATTCTCGATCGATACCCCACTCCAGAACTTGACCATGGTGAAGTTCAGTATTCGCCCGTCGTTCGATGTCCAATGCGGTCTCACCATAGAACACCATGACCATGTCATCTTCAAAAGCCTGACAGTATACTGCCTTTTCGTCCAGCTATTTCAGGAGTGGGTCCACAAGGATCCTTGCACATATCCTTTGCTGGTCCCCTTTCTATGTTCCTCGCCCGCGTAACGCACCCCCACCATCTTGTCCCTGAGGTAACTGTCAATTACCCTTCTCAAATTCACCGGGAACTTCTTATCGGCGAGCCTGACCCGGATCCGTGGCCACCATGGGCTGTCAAAGGCCCCCTCTATACCAAGAGACACTACCGTTACTATTATCTTTAGGTCGTTTAGAATATAGTTCATCAGGGTGTAGAGGGAGTTTTCAGTACTCCTTTGTGGTACGAATCCGATCTGGCTGTTACTAGTCCTTGGTAAGAGGTGGTGTCTGAGTCGGGCCACTAGCATCTTTTCGTATATTTTCCCAAGGACTGGTAGGAGCCCGATAGGTCTATATGACTTTACTGTGGTGTATGTCTCCTTGCCCGGTTTTTTGAGTACGACCACCGTTGCTTATTTCCCTGCTGCGGAAAGTGGCCGTGCTTCAAGCAACTATTTGTCAAGACTAAGAAGAATGTGGGGTCACAAGATATTGAAGATATTGCCCTATCGCAAATGTCCGAGGTGAAACCGTCAGCTCCTGGGGTTTTTTTCGGCTACAAATATAATGACCACCAAAAAATACTTTGGTACCCTAAATAAAAAAATCATGCTTACCAAAAAAAAATACTGAACACCAAAAAAATAAGGCCTAAAAATACAAAAGTACCACCGTTTTAATTACGACTGCACTTCAAATTGTATTCAAATACCAAATATATTGAATGATCACCAAAAATCATTAATGATCACCAAATCTTGAAGACCAAATTAATGCGATATTTTCACCTAAATAAACCACTATTGTTGCGAACGCAACCTTTATTTGTATAATACAGTAACTAAACGCAGCCGTCGGGCTCGGCTAGTATTTGGAAGCTTTTTCTAAAGCACCAATAGGAGCGCTCCACATATTATGTATCGCGGCCAATTAGAGGCACCCAAATCTTAACCACTTATTTCGGACATTCAAATTATGCAAATCACTCTTTCATCCGCCTCCATACGATTACCACACCACTTTTACATTTAACCGTTTAGTCAAGGAACCCTTGTAAAACCAGTACCTATTGAAATTATAATAGTTTACTTCAAATCGAAGCTTTTTATTTGAGTCGTCGAGATCCTGACCTGCACGGCGGCTACACTATGATTACCAAAAAATGTATACATACTACCAAATAAAGTAAACTGATGCCAAAATTACTAGCCCCTCCCGCTCAACCCCCCGTACCCCGCACCGAATACCCACCTAACCAACCTACTTTTCTAGTGGCATTTCGTTATGCTACTAGAAAAGTAAGTTAAACTGCTATCAGTTAAGTGGGTTAGGTTAGGTTAGCACTGCGACCGTTACAGAAACGAAATGGTACTAAAAAGTAGGTTAGGTTAGGTTTGAACTGCGACCTTTACAGAAACGAAATGCTACTATAAAAGTGGGTTAGGTTAGGTTAGAACTGCAATCCTCACAGAACCGAAATGCTACTAGAAAAGTGGGTTAGGTTAGGTTTCAACTGCGACCCATACAGAAACGAAATGCTACTAGAAAAGTGGGTTAAGTTTGCTATCCTGTTGATGCCTAGGCTCCTTTCTAGTGGTGCAGGGATGCCTAAGTGGATCTTCAATGAAGACTTATTATTTTAACTTGTGTACAAGATATATTTGTAAAATTAAATTAATACAAGTAAGAGTTTGTCGTTCAACGTATTTTGGAAGATTACCGTTGGCTGCTGTCGGCGGACGTTATATACGCATCCGATCGTTGCCGATCGTCGAATTTCGGACGCAATCGGCCGTCCATGACATCACATAAGATGCGTTCTGAACATGCTCCCGGCGTTGAAGTACTTCAAGGAACCTATAATTGAGAGCAGGATGTGAGTGCTTGTGCATAATACGGAGTGCAATGCACGTTACATGGAAGTGGGCAGGGGACAAATATTATTAAATGCCCGCTTGGTTATTCCCCGTTTCGTTTTAATATCTGCTACTCGGGCTATTCCATCTTTGCCCATATAAAGTTTTACTATGCGACCGAGTAGCCACATTAAAGGGGGCACCCCTTTCTCCTTAATGATAACTAGGGCTCCTTCCACTAGTTGATCATGTGATGAAAACCACTTGGTATTTTGCTGTAGTTGTGAAACATATTCTAGTTTAAATCTGTTCCAAAAATGAAGTCTGAGCTGCTCCACGCGCCGATACCGCTGCAGCGTGTTGATCTTCTCCTCTGGCACAGGATTCTGCGAATTAGGAACAAACATAAGCGGTCGTCCAATAAGGAAGTGGGCTGGTGTGAGAGCGGTCAGATCGGAAGGGTCGCTGGACATGGGGGTTAAAGGTCTAGAGTTCAGGACAGCTTCAATATCCGATAAACACGTGCTCATACCTTCGAAAGTTGAATGTGTTAGATTTAAAATGCGGCGCAAATGGTGCTTTACTGAACGCACGCATCGTTCCCAAAGGGAACCGAAATGCGGTGAATAGGGAGGTGAAAAAACAAAGTTAATTTCAGATTGAGTAAGATTTGATGCAATATCTGATTTTTGTAGTACTCTGTACAGCTCATTACAGGTACCAGTATAATAAGTGGCATTATCACAATAAATATTTTTTGGTTTACCCCGGCGAGCAATAAACCGGTTCAAACTAGCCATGAATGCGTCTTTGGTAAGGTCTGAGACAAGTTCCAGATGCACGGCCTTTACTGCAAAGCATACAAAAATGCATATCCAGGCTTTGACTAATCTACAGCCCCTACCTTTGCGGTCAGCTATCAATATTGGGCCTGCGTAGTCCGTGCCCGTGTTCAAAAACGGGTGATCTAATTTGGCCTAGAGGCCAATAAAGCTGCTTGACGCTATTGAGCAATAATTGAGGACCTGCGTGCAAAAATTGTAAGTGATAAAATACAAATATTAGTTATGTGAGCCTATGCTTGCTACATAATATGATTGGATGCTTGACGTCATCGCTGTAATATGTGTTATCAAGTCTCCCGCCTACTCTTAACAGCTGATCCGTATCAACGTACGGACTGAGAGGAAGCAGTCTATTTTTTGCGGGAAGACTTTTGCCTGATTTTAATGTGGCATATTCCTCAACAAACATTTCTCTTTGAGACAGAGATATAATCGATTTTCGGGCCGAAGTTAATTCTGAACTTTGTAGACAACCTGTCATCTTAGCTTTATTTTTTGAACAATTATTAATGAATCTCATGACATATGCTACGACTCGAACCAATTTAGAGAATTTGGAAACTCGATCGAGGAGGAGAGAAAATGGAGACTCTTGAATGTCTATTGCTAGACAATGCACCATTACAGGTAAATCTGTAGGCAATGCAGGCTGCGACTTGGGCAAGGAAGGTGAATCCTGTTTAAGAAATTCGGGACCTGTCCACCAAAGGTCAGAGGTCGCAAAAAGCCTAGCATTTAAGCCTCGTGACGCTAAATCAGCGGGGTTTTCTTTTGAGGGCACGTAATGCCACGTGTGACCGGCAGTAACATCCTGTACCTCGCTCACTCGGTTGCGTACAAAAGGTTTAAGATTGGCGGGTGATGACGCTAACCACCCTAGGACTATCATTGAATCGCACCAAAATGTGCATTTATTAAATTTTATGGTGCTGAGTGAGCTCAGTATCTTTGTAAACAGTCTTGCACCGAGCAACGCCCCAGATAATTCTAATCGGGGAATGGTCGTGGCTTTAATTGGGGCTATTTTATTTTTAGAGGCTAAAAGACGGACCGTAACTGTCCCTGTGCTATCCTTCGTCCTCACATACGCGCAAGCACCGTACGCGGCTTCAGATGCGTCTGTGAATATATTTAATTCTACCTCCTCACTAGAATCGCCTAAAACCCGGCGCGGAACTCTAATTTCATTAAGAAATGGTAAAGTGGTTTCGAATTTACCCCATTGTGCTTTAAGGGTGGGCGGTATTTCCTGATCCCACGAGCATCGTTCTTGCCACAATTTTTGCAGCAATATTTTTGCTTCTAAGACACAAGGCCCTACTAAGCCTATCGGGTCAAATACCTGCGCGATTGACGAAAGTACGTGACGCTTTGTGACATTGTTACAAGTTTTTAAATTAATCGTAAAGAAAAGGGTATCGGTGTCACATTGCCAATTTAGCCCTAATGTTTTAGATGGCACAGAAATGCTCAAGTTTTGAATATTTAAATTATCTTTTGTACTATTTTGCGAACAATTATTTGTTTGTATGTGACCTTGTAGCGCTTGCAATATTTCAACATTTTTAGACCGCAATTTTCGTAAATTTAACTGACCTGCTTTTAATGTGTCGATTACTCCCTTTCCCAACTGTATAGCATCATCGATGTTCGTGCTGCCGCTCAAGTAATCGTCCACATAAAAGTCATGTACGATCGATTTCTGTATGACTGAATCTGACGCGTCTAAACCTAACTGCTTTAAGCAGCGGCAAGCTAGAAAGGCAGCCGAAGCTGTGCCATATGTCACTGTGTTGAGTGAGTAACACTCAAGACGATCGGTCGGATTAAAACGCCATAAAATCTGCTGAAGGCATCTTTGGTCAGGTGCAATTAGCATCTGACGGTACATCTTTTCGATGTCACCTGAAATTACATACTTATGTTGCCTATATCGTAACAAAATTGAAATTAAGTCATCCTGAATGGTGGGACCGACTCTCTGTATTCCGTTCAAAGACACTCCTGATTTGGTGGGGGCTGACGCGTCAACAACTACCCTTAACTTGGTGGTGAGACTATTCTCCCTTACCACCCCAAAATGTGCCAAAAAACACTCTACGCGACTGTCGCTCGACTCGCGCGCAGTGCGGGACATGTGACCTAATTCGAGATATTCATTCATGAACGCGTTGTAATTCTGCCTAAATTCGTGATCATGTTTTAACCTTCTTTCTAAAGATAAGAAACGGCACTTAGCCATTTCATAAGAGTCGCCTAGAACCTCTGGCGATTCTTTAAGTGGCATGGTAACAACGAACCGCCCATCGCCAGTCCGCGTCGTGGTTTTATTAAAATGTTCCTCGCAAATCCGCTCTTCAGGGGTGAAATTATGTATTGGTGAAACACTATCGAGCTCCCAGAAGCGCGCGAGCTGCTTGTCAATATCAGTGTCAAGTAATTCTGAAGCATGACAGAGAGTGTGATGATTTTGATTGTTATTAAGGACCGCACCGGAAATTAACCAGCCTAATTTTGAGTCGTACAGCTTGGGTTGACATTTCCCTAAATCGATTTTATTAGTACCTAGCACTTCCCAAAATACTTCCGCGCCTACCAACATGTCTATGACTGACGGAATGTTGAAAGTAGGATCGTCTCCTGCCATTGACTTTATGGTTACGTTTTAGATAGTAAGGTATTGTTAATACCTGTCACAGTGGAGCCCGTGTAGGAAACCGGAAGCTGCAGCTTATTGCGCAGCCTCTCGCTGATGAAGTTGGTCGAGCTGCAGTTGTCCAGCATGATCCGGATGACGTGCAGAGCGCCCTTGGCATCGCTGACTCTCACCAAAGCTGTGGAAAGCAGTGCAGAGGACTGTTGAGTCAAATTCATTTTTTCAGTAGTCAGAGCAGCTACCTCTACTGCGTCGCTATTAGTTTCGGTGTGAAGCAAAGTATTATGCCGCTCACTGCAATATTTACAAGTAGACAGACGGCATTTGGATAACTGATGACCTGGTCTTAAGCACAACTGGCATACGCCTAGCTCATTGACTTTCTTTTGACGAAGGTCAATTGACAATTTTCGAAACGAGTCGCATGAAAACAGAAAATGATTCTGCGCACACATGGGACAACTGTATTTTGTTGTATTTGCCTTATTATGAGTCTCAGCTGTGACAAAAAAAATATTTTGTTTATCAGGGTGGCGATTAACCTTGACTGAACCCGATTTTGACTCCTGGAGCGTCTCCAATAAATCAGACCTATTCGAAATAAACGTGGTAAATTGTTCTAACGTCGGAGGATTGTCCAACGTATTTCTAAATTCTTCCCACTCGCGGCTGGTTACCGAATCTAATTTTGACGACATCATAAAAATAATAAGCGTATCCCACTCAGAGGTTGGTTGACCTAAAGTGTTAAGCGCCCTAAGGTTCTTATTCGTAATGTCCAAAAGATGACGTAACGCCCTGTGAGATTCCTTGTTAATTTGCTCAACACTGAACAAAGCTTTAACGTGATTATTAACTAATAACCTCTTATTGTCATACCTAGCTAACAATAGCTCTCAAGCAGTCTTATAGTTCTCGGCTTTAAAATCTAAACTTTTAATTACTAATGCCGCACTCCCCTGTAAGGAATAACTCAAGTAATGGAACTTGTTAATATCGTCTATAGAATCATTAGTGTGGATCAACGACAAAAAAGTATCTCTGAATTCCAAAAAATATTGATAGTTGCCGTTAAAGAGAGGTAGATTATTTTTATGCTGGCACGAACCGGAACCCGCCTCAGACATAACCTTACTTTCCGCATCCAACTTGCCACGCTTGCGAAGTAATTCCCGAGCGCTGGCCAGAATGGCGAAGTACTGGTTGTCGAAATCCGCACGCTCAGCATATTGCTCCCGGGTGGTCTCCGATTCTACTTCAATCCGCTCCTGTAATTCATCAAACACCGTATACATTTCCTCGATCTTACTAAGGCGGCACTCGATCTCACTAGCCTGTACATCAGTTAACGTCGCTATAGATAAGTATGGCGTTAGGAACGTCTTAAAGTTGGTTAATTTACATTTTAATGTTCCCCGTTGTTTAACTAACTGCGTTAACGACATTATTTGCACTAAATGAACTAGGGATAGGTTTTAAGCACTCCAATTAGAATTCACTTAAAGATAATTACCGTAAGCGCAATAAATAAGATGCAAAGTTATAACGGGGCGATATTCACGCGCACAATAGGTATGCACTGATTGCATTGATCGATTACTGATAGGGAAAAAACATGCGACGCGCTCGGCGACTAGGAGGATACTAAATGCACTGTTTCCTTGACCTCTAATAGCGAAATCGATCAGCTGATATGCGCTCGGTGATATATTCGCACTTATGATTATTTTAACTGCAAATTAACTTAGGTAACTTTAAAGATATATTTAAATTTAACTTTGACCGTTAGGATTTTTAACTGCTAAAATTTGAATTTTTGTTGAAAATATGAGCAATATTAGTTCGAAATATTGAAGCTGCGTGGTAATTAACCACGGGAAAGGAAGAAGAATTACTTCTTTTAGGGATAGAAGGATATTGAAACGACCTTACTTGTGTTGAACCGTAATTCGCCCTGTTCTCGCTGCTATGCCGATGCGTGACTCTTGCTGGACCGTGAAGTAGTAGGATGACGCTGCGCACGGCGATGCTGCGAATCGGGATCTCGTGGTGTTCTTCAGCCAACCCGGGACTTTTTGGGATCTTCGACGACCTTTGCTGAAGATGTCCTTGACGAAAACCGTTGGGAGTTGAAATCGCCGCTTCTTCGCCTGCTTGAGACGCCCCAGTCCTGAATATGGGATGCTGTAGTCGACTCGCGGAGTTCCTCTCTCCGGGAAACGGGATGAAGCTGCGTTGCGGACGCGTTTTTCGCAGGAGCTGGTACCGAAGTCGAACTCGACGCTCTTCTTCGACGGGTGAAGGACCAATGTTGAGGCCTAGGCTCCTTTCTAGTGGTGCAGGGATGCCTAAGTGGATCTTCAATGAAGACTTATTATTTTAACTTGTGTACAAGATATATTTGTAAAATTAAATTAAATTAATACAAGTAAGAGTTTGTCGTTCAACGTATTTTGTAAGATTACCGTTGGCTGCTGTCGGCGGACGTTATATACGCATCCGATCGTTGCCGATCTTCGAATTTCGGACGCAATCGGCCGTCCATGACGTCACATAAGATGCATTCTGAACAATCCTATTAAAGCAAATGACTCCAAAATAATAATTCTTCCAGAAACAAAATGCTACTAGAAAAGTGGGTTAGGTTAGGTTTGAACTGCGACCCTTACAGAAATAAAATGCTACTAGAAAAAGGTGACAAAGTGGATTAATTAATTCAATAGGATAACGATATATTAAATATTTGCACATTTTTAATTAAAATGTGGTTACAATTTTGGTGGTCATTTACTATTTTTGGGTTTACAATGATTATTTTGGAGTCATATGCTTTAATAGGATAGCAAGATTTAAAAATTTGGTTATAAATTTACATTAAAATGGAGTTCTAATTTTGGTGGTCATTTACTATTTTTGGGTTTACAATGATTATTTTGGTGTAATTTTCTTTAATAAGATAGCAATATGTAAAAATTTGGTTATCATTTTTACATTAAAATGGGGTTTGAAATTTGGTGATCATTTTCTATTTTTGGGTTAATAATGCTTAGTTTGGTGTCATTTCCTTTAAAAGGATAGTAAAATGTAATAAAATTGGTAATCATTTCACATTAAAATGGTGTTATAATTTTGGTGATCATTCATTATTTTAGGGTGGTAAAATAGGTTTTTTTGGTATTAAATTTTACTAAATCTGGTGATCAGTTAAATAGCAGCCGTTTTTTTCGGATTGAATGACTTTATGGCCATATTTAACTCGTGTAGTGTAAACAGTGGGTCATTACCTCAGCATGGCTCGGCTAGTTTACTTTTTCGGCTTGTCTTCGAATATGGCTATGTTTTGCCGAGTCCCCTTCTTCTATGTCACCAGGATAAAAGGTTTTCGCCAGCAGCATCAGATTCTCTCGCGTCCAAGATTTTATCGCCATCCCGTAGTAACTGACCCTCCTTTAGTTTTGTGGCTTTGCCTAACACTCTGTAAATTCCCTCCCGGACACCCTCTTTATGCTGTTTGGAGCAGAAGTTTTTCCAGCTTTCTGTTTGCGCACTTTCCATAGCGATCTCATATTCTTCTTTTTGTTTCAGGTAGGTGGCTACCACGACATCTCTTGGAATCGGCGCAGCATTGTGGATTCTCCTCTTACAAGTAGCAACTTTTTTCTTCATCTCCGCGAGCTCTGTGGACCACCATGGCAGGGTAAGTGTTTTTGTGCTTTTTTTTCTTTTTTTTAAATACCACATCGGTGGCAAACAAGCATACGGCCCGCCTGATGGTAAGCAGTCACCGTAGCCTATGGACGCCTGCAACTCCAGAGGTGTTTTCTTGGGTATTGTGTGATTGATGTTTCTGTGATGGGTTTATTAAATGTTTCTACAATCGTGTCTATTCATCGTGTGGTGTGTAGGTTTTCTAGGTGTTCTGGGTGAGTTGTATATTTCGCATAATCTGGATCATTGTCGTGAGATCCCAACATCAGATCCTGATGGTTATTTGTATGATATCTGAGAGTTAAATACTTAACAGCTTAACACAAACGTATTTCATGAAGTGACGTGACAACACATGTCAGTAAGAACAGAAAAATAAAACCTATTTCGTTTTAAAAACTATCTAATGAGGTTGCGTTCTTAATTTCCAAGACTCCCTACAGAAGGCATATCTTGACACGCGATAGCGTGTCCAGCCAAGTTCAAAGAAAAAGGAACGGGTGACGCAGCAACCGTGTGTAATATTACACGAACCATTTCGAGCTACTTTTGACCCCTTCACAACTTGAAAGTCTTGAAACCTACTTAACCTACACAAATGAAATTTGGCACATGTAATGAAGGCCTTTATTAGCTTGTCCAAAATTTCATAAACGTAGCTCAAACAGTTATTGATAAATTAACGTTTAAAAACCGGAATTTTTGTGACTGACTGACATAGGTATAGATTAAAAACCTAACCCACTTCCAGATGACCAAGAAACTTGAAATTTGGCATCAAGGTAGACTATTAGGTGTATATAGAGGGAAAAATCTGAAAACTGGAAACTATTGATATTTCGATGGATAAAAAAAATTAATACTTATAGACCAAAAACCTAACCCACTTCTAGATCAATTAGAAACTTGATATTTGCCATGAAGATAGACTATTAGGCGTATACAAAAGAAAACATCTGAAAACTGTAACTTTTTGATTTGTCTTGGCTAGTTTTTACGTATAGGCTACTTTTCTAAAATTTGGTTTGTTGGTAAAAACTAGCCAAGTCAAATCCTTTATAATTTCAGGATTTTATACACAACACCGAACTTGGCACCCATATAGATCTCAATTCTTTTGTCGGCGAGTCAACAACGACATAATTATAATTATACTTAATATTGAACTTGGCTCTCATTTCACATTTATGTTTTTGTTGGGATCCATTTTACCAACACAATAAGCATGTTTCTCAAATGTAGTCCCTTTAACTTCACTTTAGCCTTGACAACGTTTTCTCTCAGAAAATGCAAACGAATGTCTACATGTCTGGTCTTCGCCTTGGAGCAGTCTGTGGTGGCCAATTTTATAGCACTTTGTCACAATGGATAGGAAGCGCACTATCCTTCAAGCCTTCAGTTGTTGCAGCCACAGAGCTTCCTGAGTTGCTCATGTTATGTATTCGGACTCTGCCGTTGAGAGTGCTACGGTCTGTTGCTTACAAGAATTCCAAGAATTGCAACCGTTCTGGAACAGAAATACATAACCCGTCCACGATCTTCTATCCAGTGGATCATTGGCCCAGTCGGCACCACAATATCCGATTATTCCCTTTGAGTCATCTTTGACATAACATAACACTGCTTAAAGCTTTTCGTTCCTTGAAGGTACCTATCTGAAAATCCTTTTAACTGGATCCAAGCCAGTGTTGATATCCCGAACTATTACAGTACTGACTCAATTTATTCAACGCGTGAATAATGTCAGGTCGTCACACTTCTTCTGCCATGCCCTAGCAGCGGGCGTCAGTGGCCACCTTCGCAAAGTCTTTTCTATTCTTGGCCAGTCTTGTTAGCGTGGCCGCGTCTTTGATGTTGTCGAGCCAGTTCATCCTCCTTCTTCGCCTTCCTCGTTTTCCCTCTATTTTTCCTTCTATTTTTTTTTTTTAATTTATTTACACATCACAAAAACATAATACAAACAACTTAAAACTAAGATGCGCCACAGAAACTTGTGAAAGTTTATGCGTGGTGCAAATGCATCACTACGCTCAAACTGCATGTGTAATGTTTATATACCTATGCTTTTTTTTGTATATGGTACTTATATACTAGACACATAAAGGAAAAAATAAGTTCGTAAGTAAACAAGTATCAGGTAACACCTGTCATCACACATTCCCATCCTGGTAATATTTCTTAAAAGCGTTTTTACATTTAGTTTTATTTTCGAGGGTATTTTTATATATTTCTTCTGGTATATTATTTAGTATGCTAGATAGCATATATTTCCACGTCCTCCTGCCATACACGTTTACGTACTTTGGGAGAATATATCTAGATTGAACAACTGTGCTACGTAATTTTTTATGTCTGTATTTCATTTCTAGTAGTTTTATTTTATCATATTCATCGAGAACTATCGACATGTTGATTTTGTCATAGATAGACATTACTTTACAGTGTTTAAAAATATCACATTCGTTATCAAATCTATTTAAGTATGTTGGTAAAATAGTTTTAAGTATGCTAAGTTGTAGTTTATATATGTTATCTATGTATGTTTTATATGTTCGTCCGTAGCTACTTAGCCCATAACTTATGACCGTGTCTGCCAGAGACAGGTATAGTAATCGTAATATATTATAAGGGAGTTTATATTTAAGTATGTTCATTTGGGAACGCAGAGACCGTAATTTGTCACATACATGTTCAATGTGAGGCTTCCAGTTGAGGTGTTTGTCGATGACAAGGCCCAGGTAGGTGTGTTGGTCCACCAGCTGGAGCGGCTCGCACGCGCACGCGCGCGGGTCGTGCCAGCAGGGGTGCGCATGAGCTATAACTATAGGGTTGACACTTTTTGCGTATGGGGAGCGAGCGTATGTGTAAAAGTTTTGTTTTGTTGGCATTTATAACTAAGCCTACGTCGTGAGCCCACTTACACAGAGTATCAAAATTGTATTGCATCATTTCCTGTGCCTCACTGATGTTTCTGCCGTATGTGACCAAGCACGTATCATCGGCAAATTGGTATACAGAGCCCTTTGTGAATAGGTTACACATGTCGTTGACGTACGTTAAATATTCGGTTGGACCTAAAATCGAACCTTGTGCCGTGCCTTTTTGTGTAGGTATGGGGTCACTATCTTGTCCATTGATGCGTACGACTGTATTTCGGTTTGTATGGTAGTCACGGAACCACTCCAGCAAAGGGCCCTGTATACCTACCGTTTTAAGCTTATAAAATAGCGTGTTATAATTTAAAACATCGAATGCTTTGCTGAAGTCAATGAAGACAACCAGCACCTGATTTCTGTTATTCAGTTGCTGGTTGACCTCATTGACAAATGTTGATAAAAGCTGGGAAGTATTTCGACCCTTTTGAAACCCATATTGTTTATCATTTATTATGTCGTTTTTAGAAAGGAAACTCGTTATCTCATCGCCGATATACCTCTCAACTATCTTATCAATGCATGGTAAAATCGTAATTGGTCTATAATTATTTACGTCATTGTACGCCCCTTTCTTATGAATGGGCCTAACTATACCTATTTTTAATTGATCGGGGTATGAGGACGTGGAAATGCATGCGTTAATTAGGTGTGTGATGACCGGCGTTATCTCTGTGCTAATACATAACAAATCTCTGACCCGTATGTTATCAATACCTGGGCTTTTTTTTTTATTCATATGATTTATAATTTTTAAGATTACATCATTTGTTGCTCTTTTTAGCCTCATAGATACAGTTGGTTGTGATTATAACTTTCAGCAGATTATACTTTTCATTTCTATCTAGATGTCCAAAATATGCAAGCTTTCTCCGCTTAACTGTGGCTAGTACTTTCTTTTTGTTCTTCATTCTTTTTAAGATCTCTATATTCCTTATTCTTGCGGTCCATGATACTCTCAGCATACGCCTGTACAGCCACATTTCGAAGGCCTCTATTTTCTGTTCAATTTTTAGGGTTCCGTACCCAAAAGGTAAAACGGGACCCTATTACTAAGACTTCGCTGTCCGTCCGTCCGTCCGTCTGTCTGTCACCAGGCTGTATCTCACGAACCGTGATAGCTAGACAGTTGAAATTTTCACAGATGATGTATTTCTGTTGCCGCTATAACAACAAATACTAAAAACAGAATAAAATAAAGATTTAAATGGGGCTCCCATACAACAAATGTGATTTTTGACCAAAGTTAAGCAACGTCGGGCGTGGTCAGTACTTGGATGGGTGACCGTTTTTTTTTTGCATTTTTTTCCTGTTTTTTTTTCATTATGGTACGGAACCCTTCGTGCGCGAGTCCGACTCGCACTTGCCCGGTTTTTTTATTCAAGGTCCATGTTTCAACACCATAATAAAGTATGGATAATACATTGCATTTTACTAGTCTCCATCTTAAATTTAGCTTAATGTCTTTATTGGTATACAATTTTTGCATTTTACTGAAAGCACTACGGGGTCTTATTAACGTTCATTTTAAGGTTGTAGTGTTCTACCTTGGTATTTAAGCGGTCCAATAGCTGTTGTAGTTCTTCTATACTGTTAGCTAGTATTACAGTGTCGTCTGCATATCTTATGTTGTTGATATATCTTCCGTTACACTTTATGCCCATCTCAACACCGTCCAATGCTTCCACAAACAAGCGTTCTGAGTAAAGGTTAAATAGGCTAGGAGATAATATGCAGCCTTGGCGTACACCTTTTAGAATTTTCAACTCTTTTGTAGATTGTTTCGTGTGACATATGCCAAGTAAAGTAGACATCCAACCGCTTCTCTGTTTGGAAAGGTATCCTTACTGTTTTCAGGCATGTTTTCAAACTTAGCATTCACTTCTATCGGAGTGCGCACCGGTTTGCAATCGGACATCCCAAAACGTTCCAACATGAGCTTGATGTATTTGTTTTGGTCTAGCATGGTCACACCTGTCTCTCGATTTCTGGTTATATTTATGCCAATGCATTGTCGAACTTCACCAAGGTTTTTAATGCTGAGCTCCTTGTTCAATTTATCTTTGATTTCAGCAGTAGTCTTCTTATCGTTAGTGAAGATTAAGAATTCATCGACCCACACTGCCTTAAATATCATAGTTGTTCCCTTTACTAAGTAGTAAACGCACGGATCGATCTTATAGAATAGAATAGATTAGAATAGAAATACTTTATTTGGTGTAAAACATAAAACTTAACCTATAATACATCTTATTATATATTTTAACACCAAAATGGATGCCACTCAGCATATGCCGATGACTAAGATACTTAGTCATGGCGCTGGTTTTCAGGGCAACCAGGGAAAACACAATAAAAATTAAAAATAATAAAACAGAATAAAACTAAGCTAGTTAACATGTGGGAGAAAGTGAGTTTAAACTATTATAGATCTTCGATCTTGTCAGTCCAATTTTCAGTAAGGCATCGTTCAGTTTCAGATTCCATTGCCGGCTAGCCTGCTTGAGTCCATATATCGATTTATTAAATTAAATTTAAAGAATTAAAAAGCTTTTTTTTCGGACAAGATATCCATATTACAACAACACGAACAATAAAGGTACAAAGATAAATACAACTAGCAAAAAGCAGAGCTTTGTAAGAGCTCGCGGAGTTTTTCTACCTAATAGTACCGGACCGCGACTTTGATTCAATCCGAGGCTTGTTCCATGTTCGATCGAGTGGGTACGTAATAAGTCCGTTAAGGACGCGGCTATAAGTGAGAGCAAGAAAGAAATATACCTACTAATTGGACCCCGGTCGATGTCCGGTACGCCTGTCTGTTACAGCTTTTACTTTGTCCATTAAAAACGTGTCCAGACGACAAAATCAAATTGCCAATATCATCCACACGTAATATACAATTTCATAAGCGATTATTACATCCTACACGGTCGCCCAGTACTTTTTGTAAGGAAGCCAACTGGCTTTCCTACATAATGTTGGGTCAGCGAGCCAATGTCCTTGAATTTATTTATGCGTCCACACCACACAATTGAGGGTAAAACTATCCCGTCTGGACACCTACTGGCGATAATCATGCTGCTCCGCACATAAACTTACGTATAATTTGCTCTCTTGAGTGCTCATCAAGACGAGTGAGATGACCAAAACAGCGTGTGCCTAATGTTGCAACAAACGTGAGTTCCACTAAATACTGCCAGGGTTCAGCTACAGCTTTATCTTGAGTATCTCCTAAGTGCTCTAAAAGATGGGTCAGATGACCAAAATAGCGTATGCCTATATTGTATAAAACCCGAGCTCCACTAGGTACTGCCAGAGTTCAGCATCAGCTATCTTGGGTACTACTCTACCGAGTGATCATCATGACGAGTCGGATGTCCAAAACAGTGTGTGTCTATGTTGCACCAAACCCGAGCTCCACTAGGTACTGCCAGGGTTCAGCATCAGCTCTATCTTGGGTACTACTCTCCTAAGTGCTCATCAAGACGAGTGAGATGACCAAAACATTGTGTGCCTATATTGCAACAAACCTGAGTTCCAATAGGTACTGCCAGGATTCAGCATCAGCTCTATCTTGGGTACTGCTCTCCCAAGTGCTCATTCTGACGAGTCGGATGTCCAAAACAGCTTGTATATATGTTGCACCAAACCTGAGTTCTACTAGGTACAGCCAGGGTTTAGCATCAGCTCATCAGGTCTATCTTGGGTACTGCTCTCCCAAATGCCCATCAAGACGTGTCGAATGACTAAAACAGCGTGTGCCTATGTTGCACCAAACCTGAGTTCCACTAGGTACAGCCAGGGTTCAGCATCGATTCTATCTTGGGTACCTCTCTCCTAAGTGCTCATCAAGACGAGTCGGATGACCAAAACAGCGTGTGCATATGTTGTATTAAACCCGAGCTCCACTAGGTACTGCCAGGGTTCAGCATCAGCTATCTTGGGTACTGCTCTACCAAGTGATCATCATGACGAGTCGGATGTCCAACCCAGTGTGTGTCTATGTTGCACCAAACCTGAGGTCCGCTAGGTACAGCCAAGGTTCAACATCAGCTCTATCGTACTGCTCTCCCAAGTGCTCATTAAGACGTGTCGAATTACTAAAACAGCGTGTGCCTATGTTGCACCAAACCTGAGTTCCACTAGGTAATGCCAGGGTTCTGGGTCATTTTGTTGAACTACACGCCGACGTTGCAATTGGCGTCCAGTCGGCGTGCAGTTTCCATAGAAGTTGCAGTCGGGTTGTAGTCCGTCAGTATCGGCCCTAAATCACTGAAGTTTGTTAATAGTAGTTAATACAAACTTCAGTGATTTAGGGCCGATACAGGGCCTAATATGCTTATCTTTATTTATAATTTTGGCAGTTCCAAGCAATAGTAACACTAAAACTCTTCCTCGAATTTAAAATACCCGATTTAAGTTTACTAACACAACATGACTGATCACTAATCAGTTCATCGGCGTCACAGAACAGAACATTCGAGTAAATTGACCTCCGCAGTGAATATACAGCAAGATTGAATGTTCAGTATTCTCAGAAACTTAATTGCTAAATTGGGAATCAAACCGAGCGAAGCGAGATGGGTCAGAATCCAAAATTTTAACCCTTTTTTGTATTCATCGTTGTTAGCACATAGTATACAGCACGAATTTTAATTCATAATTTTTCTAACAGATGGCGCTAGTAGTAATACAAAGTGTTATTCCTTTATTTAATTTTTTTAAGTTTAAAATATGATATTTTATGTTTGATAACATATCTAGACATGAATTTAAATTACTATGTTAAATTTCAAACCTAACCTTTGTCGAATAGTGATAGGGCTCGCTTCGCTCGCCCTAATAAATTAAATAATTTATGGTTTAAACATTCTTCCTCACTCACATGTTTTTTTCACATAAATTACAAATATTAAACACTTAAAAACGCTACATATACATTCTTAAATAAATTAAATTATATTAAATTAAAAAAATCCTGTTAATAATACGATTCTCACTTGTGATACTGAGCATGTAACACGTGAGATTTCGCCCAGTGTCCAAATATCGGGCTGTCATGGGCCCCTGCTGCGACCGCGCTCAAGAGCCCGTTGGTGCTGCCGCGTACACGGCGCATCAGGGACGCGACGCGTTTACACATAATGGCACGGAAATCGTCCGTGTGTGCCTCCGCGAACATCCCCGAAGCACTGCAGTACCGCGGCAGCCCCATCAGCATCCTGAACGCAATATTGTAGAGGACGCGCAGCGCACTATAAGCTTTCTTTGTGCAGTTGATCCACAGGCTGCAAGTGTAAAAAGTTTAGCAATACGATCTGAACAAGGTTAATTTAACACTTGTTGAGCAATTTTGCAAACCTGCGGATCAATTTGTTGCTTCTCACTGATAGTGCCCTGCGCTCCCTTTCTACGTCCATGTCATCATTTTGAGACGCAGTGACCCAATGCCCCTGTGTTACTGATTTCAACTGAACGAGTGAACGCCCCCTAACATAACAGTGGTACTAATTTATGCAAGCGACACACTTTGCCGGTTTCTTTGTAGTATTCGGGCTGTAACATATAGATCTCAGTATCAGTATCACCCTGAAGAAATGCACTGATAACATCCATTTGTGAAACCTCTAAGTCATACTTCGCAGCTAGTGCAATCAAGTAACGGACTGATGTGTACCTTACCTGTACAAGGGACATGTTCTGAACATATCCCTTGATAACCAATCTCGCTTTATATCGAGTCACCTCGCCTTTCTCATTGGTTTTCATTTTAAATACCCACTTTCAGGGCTGGATTTGCCTACGGGTAAAAAGGACCTCTTTTTACCCGTAGGCAAATCCACCAGAGACCACGTTTGATTCCTAATCAGAGAATCGTATTCTTGCTGCATGGCCTTCTTCCATTGGTCGGCCTGAAGAGGTGAGAGAGCTTGGTCAACAGTCAGAGGGTCATTCAAATCAGGTATTGGACAAAAGTAACTTGTATCAACTTCATCCTTCTTTGCATACTGGACCGCTTTTCGCGGACGTATGTCATTATTATGTGTTGGTGAATCAAGCTCAATCGAGTCCATGTGGTATGTAGGATGAGTCATCATTGTCGCCTGAAAAATAGTCGTCACCTGAAGACGGTTACGCGTTGCTGTCTGCTTCATCTTTGCAGGGTTCTTCAGGTGGCTGTTCTGCTGCCGCGCTGCTGTCGGATGTACAAGGTATGTAGTAGGATGTTGTTGTCACATTTTCTGACATTTTCTAAAAATACCACATACTACTCTTCGTGATCTGATTCGTTTCAGGATCGAGTATTCGGTATACCTTGGTAGACTCACCACGCTCTGCTACCATGATGGTTATTTGTAAGATATCTGAGACAGGTAGTACAGGTAACAGGACTCTTACTTTTCTCAAGAAACGGTTCAACTCCCTCGGCGCACTCCGGCAGTCCCATGCGTCTGTGCTACAGAATAACATCTTTTAAGTTAGCAGAACGAATCAGGTTGAAGACAAAACTTCTCGGTGTGTATTCAAAATGAACAAATTGTTTTCATGTGTTCCAGTATACAATAGGTTGCCGTTGCTGTCGTAAATATAACAGCCGTCATTCGTGCAGCCATTTTTCACCATAGCACTGACAGATAAGACGATTGAACCAATTTTAGGAATATAATAAAGAACTTTTCTTACCTGAATTTTATTTATTTATTTACATAAGGAGATCCAACAGCTAACTAAATGACAATGGAATCTTCATTACCATTCAACATAAGGTTTACCTTTCCCATACTTTGAACTGGAAGCGGTGTCTTAACTGGCTTCTATCACGTTTAGTGCAGGTGGATTTTTGACGTCATACATCCAACATTACTTACAATGAAATCGTCTAGATCCAGATATGTCGGCCAAGTTACTGTTTATTAAATATAATTCACCTATATTCTTGCTTAAATACTAAACGTTTTGTTTTGTTAAATAAAAATGACTAAACATTTAATATTTGACGTATTTTAAGTACCTTATCTTGACATCCGCATCCGCGGATGTGAGCCTTTAAATATCCGCATCCACATCCGCAGATGTCAAAAGATCTGCATCCGCAACATCCCTGAACCATAGCATGAATCAACATCAAAATTATACCGAGTGTGGCCTGTAACATGAGCAAATAATTAAAACATAGATTGTACTCCTCAAACGGTGACACTTTTGTTCAACAACTTTTAAAAATTATGAAGTATTTAGACTCCCTATTTTTCTTACAAAATAAATATTATCTTCAATGGACGCCATCGCCACGCCATATCATTGTGATTGACGTTGCTTGTCACGCCTTAAACATAACAAAATTCGCAATACATTGCGTCTTAGAATAAACTTTAAAGTGTATTAAAAATCAATCCCCAAGTTATTTTTAAAAGTCGCTGAACATTGTTGGTCAGTATGAGGAGTACAGCATACTGTTGAATTTTTTGCTCATATTACAGGCCACACCCGGTATAATAATATTGTATGTATTCACGGTTTATGCCCCTTACTAACTTTAAAATGTAAGCACCGATGTTAGTGTCTTACATATTCCCACTTCAATACCTAGTAAGTGCTCTTTTGAGGCGTGAACCTGGTATATCACTTATCAACATTAAAGACATTTCGGGGTTTTTCCCACTACTTACCACCAAGTGGTAACAACTGAGATTTTTTTTTCGCTTTTTACCACTAGTAACTGGGCATCAAAACACGTTTGTCCACCATCTGCCGACATCGGTTGCTGGCATACTTTGGCCATGTAATGCGAAGAGGAGCTGAGAATCTCGAGAAACTGGTTGTGATTGGTGGAGTGGAAGGCAAGAGAGGTCGCGGTCGCTCGCCAACCAGGTAGACTGACCAAGTTAGAGAAGCCACTTCCTCGAGCAAATTCCATCAAGCAGTGAGGGCAACAATGGATCCAGATCGATGGAGACAGCTTATCAAGGATGTTAAACCTAGTGATCACGATTCTCAGGAATGAGGGAACGACTGAAGAGAGAGCACTAGTAACAACTGAAAAAAAATCCCACTAGGTATTAACCACCAAACCAAAGTTTGGTGGTAAATACCTAGTGGGTGAGATGGTGGTAACTATTGGGCATTATTTTTATCTCATCAGTATAATACTATAAATTATAGCATATTACGCTCTAGTAATTATGCTTAAATTCAATATGGAGGATCGTAAAAGTCCTGACCAGTTAGACTTCCCTTACCGGCAAGCCGTTGGGTCCTTATCGTACTTAATGGTTGGGACGAGACCGGATATTGCATATGCAGTTGGAGTTGTATCAGCGAGCGAGATGTGGAAAGAGCTCCATAGACTCTTTGACATGTGGCAAGTTGTTCCAAGACCTGAAAATAAAACTTGATACGCCAATTTTGCGCATTGACAATGAGTCTGCAATCAACCTTGCGTACAATCCTCCATATGAGCAACACCGGAAGATGAAACACATAAAACTTAAACACTTCTATGTGAGACAGTGTGTATCTGAAAAAGATATAACAATAGAGCAAGTACTTACCGACAGCAGATCAACTTGCCGATATGTTTACGAAAACTCTTTACAAACCAAGACTGGTTAAACTGTGCGAAACCTTAAGGGGCCCACTGAATAACAGTCCACCGGACGGTATCGGCCTGTCAGTTAGAACAATATTTTGACAGTTCCGAACAACTGACAGGCTGATACCGTCCGGCGGACTGTTAATCAGTGGGCCCCTTTAGGCTTGCCTTTGGCTTGAAAATAAGAGGGAATATTAAGGATGCACATCCTCTTTACACTGAAGTGTTATGTCTTTAATATATTCTATGTTGCTATGAAACGTTGTTGACATACTGTTTATTGACTTATCTAAATAAAATAAACTATTTATTGTTATACTTTAATATTTATATGGGGCGGTGCCCCGTCCGGCTGCCTTGCATTGATACCCAATTCAAAAACCTATGCCGATTTTGGAGCAGGTGTCTTTGTAATCGGGTGAGGACTAGGTGGGTCCAATCCAAGTAACACGTAAAACGAATTTTGAGAAATTAGTTACATACTAGGTTTTGATATGGGACAGCCGATTACAGATCCCAGCTTGGTTTCCGTGTGTTATAGATCCGTATTGTCCTGTGTATATTAGTTCCCTGTGATTTTTTAATGTTTAGGCCGAAAATTATGCCATTGTGGTCCAAGCACGTGAGATCATTGCAGACTCGCCATCCCCCTACTAGTTCCAGAAAGTCGGTTGTGCAGGCAGTAATATCCACGTGGGTGGTGAGTCTTCTCTCCTCTGATGTCAAAAGTCGGGAACCATCCCGTATTGAGGATCTGAAAATATAGCTTTCCGATGGCTCCACTCATCTCTTAGCCCCGAGAGTCCTCATTTGGGCTTCCCCATGTAGCGATGCTACATATTTGCCTATGATGGATACATACTTTCTCATACAAGATAACCTGTACAACATGACTGTCTCATTTCCAACAAAATAACATACACCACAGTGTGACACTTATGTAAAACGGTAACGTACCTTCCTAGCTGCAGGTTGATTAACATATCCTGCCTCCTGGCTGACTGGTTTCGAAGGAACAAGTCTGAAGAGCATGCCACTTGAACGGAACTTGTCACCCAGGTTGTACTGAGGTTGCTGAACCAAACCTGGCTTCACGCATATCAAAATGATCCTCGTGATCCACCCTAACTGCTCAAGTAGGTCACATCCTAATTTAATTCGTATTTTGGAATCATTTTCGGAATTTTTATGAAACACAAATCGCGATTTCGACGGTGTCTAGGAGTCGGGATTCTTGACAGATGAACTGTCAAAAAAAAGTTACGTGTCTAGTTACTGCATCAGAAGGAAGATATTCTGAATGAAACAATGTAGAAAACAGCAATAGAAGATGTAATTGTCCATAATTATTATTGACCACTTAAAATATTACAAGTATTAATGAGCACAAATATTTTTCGAGAATCACTTGATTTAGAAAAGATTTAAGTTGGTTTGACGTTTGATGCGTTGATATGGATCGAAACGGAGCGCTGCGGTAGTTGAGGTTTGATGATGGATGTGTCAGTCGGAATTGGGTTTCGCTGGCATTTAGATAGTTCCTAATTAAGTATTGGAATAAACCATTTTCGCCCCCTTCCGCCGCCTGGCCCGGCCGGCGGAAGATTTAGATGTAAAGTGCGTGTATCGCCGTGTGTGTGTGTTGTGCGCGAAAAGGGCGTGGCCCCACCGAGTGCGTTCCACGTCACCGGCGAGGGCAAGCATGGCCGATAGTCGTGCTTCTCTGAGCGTCGTTGGGCGCTCCCAACTCTGCTGAGCGTCTTGTTGACGCTGTCTCTCACCGCAGGGCGCAGTTTTCTAGGCCTGTGGGCTGCGTGTCGAGCGGTACGGCGTGCCGCCCGGCGATCCCGAGGTGCTTCACACAGGTCTCTCCCCCACTGGTGTGGCCTGTCAACTCCACGGCGCGACATGTTGGTGTCGCCACCGAGCCGTAGGGCACGGCCTTGACCCGCGAGCCGTGTGTCGGACAGCCTTGCCGCGGTCCGGCGACCCCAAGGCGTCATCGCGCGGGTCCTTCTTGTGGAACTCCGAGCGCCGCGGGTTGTTCTCGCCCTGGCTTGCCGAAGCCGGAGCTTGAGGAACGCCTGCCGCCCACCGATAGAGATCCGCCTGCTGCGTTTAATACCAGTAGGCCTGTGGATGATAGCTACGCTCGGTACCCGTGAGTGCACTAGACTTTTATCTTAAGTTTTGGCCAAAACCCCGCGTTTCGCCCGTCTCGCGATCGTAGGATAGGACTTACCATAGTGTCGGCCCACAGCCGCTGGCGGCTTGTACACACAAATTGTATTCTTGACAGCGCCCGCCCCGAAGCGGAGTGCCTTGTAACTTACCTAGTATGTACTATTAAAAACGCATGCCATATATTTGGTTTTGTATTTTCAGTATCCTACCAAGTCCCCATTAACCAGGTTAGGATAACAAGAGGACCCTTGTACTCCAAAAGTCCAATGTTTTACGGCAGATCCTACCCGTGACATTATATCCATTAATTAGCAAAATCAGTCAAAAACATCACTTTTCCTGCCTTACATTCTATCTAGCTTCAAATCATATTTTTATACACTACACCCACCAGATGCTTTTGGCGTTTGTATCGTCTCCAATGACCGTCTTTGTTATGCCCCATGTAATAAACACTTTTTTGATTTGCTCCAGGTGCAATAACAGCACAGGCCGGCCGTATACGCTAAAATATAAATACGATATCTCCGGCGAAAAAGGTCTACTTAAGCAGGACGGTTGAGGCCCGAATCATCCATGAAAAGGCCAGAAGCAGCATCAAAGAAGGTAAAAATGTAAAAAGAAGTATCCAAACAGACGTCTTGGAGGCCCTTGACCGGCTGTATCAACTGGTAAAGGAGGCGAATGCCGAGACGAAGGGGGAAGCTCGGAGCCATGGAAAACAAAGAGGCCGCTAAAAACTTGGCCGGAGTGGACACCGGCACCCTCCTGGCAAAGCTAGAAGAGCAAACCAGGCTAATCGAAGAGAGCAGCAGGAAAATGGACGAGCTGAAGGCCTGGATAGAGACCCAATTCAAGACCCTCGAGAGGATGGTGAATATATACGCAAGCGCAACGGCGGCGTCCCCAAACACGACGCAGAATGCAGGACCATCCTCCAGGGGAGTTACTCTGCACCCGGCAGAGGTCTCCTCGGAAAAGAAAACAGAGACAGGTGTGGAGGTTCTCGAGAAAGAGCGTCAGGTGATAGAAGCAAAGGAAGGCTGTATACAGGTGGAAAGAGTAAGAAAGGCAAATGACACAAAAACAGTCATGGGATGCATAAACCAAGAAGAGAGAAAAAATATAAAGGAGAAGTTGGAAGCAGCAGGAGCGCACCTGGTCGTCGAGGAGGTGGCAAATAAAAACCAGTTGATAGTTTTGAAGGATGTGTTGTTGATACACAGCGACGACGACGTCTTAAAAGCGCTTAAAAATCAGAATATGGAAATTTTCCATGGCCTCGACGACGAGGAAAGCAAGATGGTGGTAAAATACACGCGCAGATCGCGAAACCCTCATACGGGGCACATCGTACTTAGCGTCTCACCCAAGGTATGGAAGAAAGCAATCCATGGCAACAGAGTGCGGGTGGATCGACAGAGCATCAGGGTCGAAGACCAGACCCCCCTTGTGCAGTGCACTAGATGCCTAGGCTACGGACATGGAAGACGCCTCTGCAAGGAGCAAAGCGATTTATGCTAAAACAGAATACCCAAACTGGACGCTGAATGAACCGCCATCTTGCCGAAACTGCGTAGGAACAAAGATGGACCGCTGCGACCACAACGCCTTTAGCAGAGACTGCCCAGTACGAAAAAAGTGAGTTTAATTAGGATAGGTTAGGTTAATAACTTAATATCATGTCAGTAATTTGGTTGGGGCGGCTCGTCCAGGGGTAACATATTACACTGGATAAGTATCTTGGTAAAAATATCTCACAAGGGGAAAAGATCGTCAGGGGTAGTATGCAGGGGGCATCTTCGTCAGGGACAACGGGGACAGGCACGGAGCATAAATCACTACATATCATATTCATAAGCAGTGGGAAGGGGATCGAGGAGTGGGCGCGCCAGTACAGTGTATTGTGGCAAGCGAATAAATGGTTTATCTATCTATCTACAGCAGCAGCACCATCAGCAACAGTGAAGCGTCAGAGGCACCAGGAACAGCAGCAGCAGCAGCCGGATCAGACATCGTCGACTCATTCGAGTATGGAGCAGCCAGCAGCTACGGCTCGAATGGAGGGAGAGCGACGACTCAGCAGCAGCAGCAGCCACCGACCACGCCGGTTCAGCAAAGAGACGGAACAATTACAACGGCAGCGACAGGAGGATCGGCAAATTGTGGCCAATTATCTATTCAATGATAACATAATGGGTGATATGCTAGAACGTGTTTACGTCGCTCGTAACTTAGGCCTTATTATGGATGGTAAATTGCGTTTTGAAGAGCACTTCACGGAACTAGTACGAAATTGTTATTACAGGCTCACAGTGCTATATCGATTTCGTGACTTTATTAGTGTTGAGTTGCGAATAAATCTCTGTGATTCTCTCATTCTATCTAAGTTGTCTTATGCTGATGCTGTCTACTGTGCCGGCGCGTACCTCTCAATTGGTACAACGTATACAAAATGCTTGCGCTCGATATTATTTTTATGTACCAAGCCGCTCTCATATCACTTCATTTCTAAACAATAATAAATTATTGAATATGTCTGCCAGGCGAACTTTACACTTCGCTTTGTTAATTTTTGGAATCATGCATACAAAAAAACCATCATATTTATTTAATAAGATACTCTACGCGTGAAGTGCGGGGTGCTCAACGGCTTGTTGGCCCAAAGTGCAGTACGTCTGCTTTTCGTGGCAGCTTTCGATACGCCGCCACGAAGTGTTGGAATAATCTGCCACCACCTATAAGAAATTGTACTTCGACAGCAACCTTTAAAAGTAAGATTAAAAAGTATTTAATTGATCTTCAAACTTCCAACACATGAGCTGACGTACGGTGGCAGATGTTATTATTATAATTATAATTAAGGACTCGAAAAGGGGCATGCTAGTTTCCTGAGGGTTTAGTACACACATAGCTCTTACGCATCGTTTTTGTGCCCTAAACAGAGAATGTCGATATGTAGAGTTTCCTCAGAAAACTAACACGTAACGTAGAGTTGATGAAGCGAATCCATGATAGGCGGTTAGTACTTACGATGCTGCAGTCGGTAGTTTTCGCTAATCTCTTTAGAGCATATGAAAATCGGTATAGTTTCTTACATACTTCTTCGGAATGCGTCGCTATACTCGCTATCGATTGAAAGGCTTACAAATTTTGTTACACACACTTTATCAATATTTTGGCCTTGATATGTAATATTAAGTGTTGGCGCTTTTTTCCTTTGACTAAACTGCATAACACATTTCTATAGCGACTGGACTTGTTTCCGATGGAGGAGTAGGATTCGGGAATTCTGTACCACTTACAGAGATTATAAACCATCCTTTTGAAGATCTCCCTCTAGAACATGCCACGTAAAGCATTGATCTTTTAAAGTTCGAACTTAAATGGACCACAACTTTATCCATCGTTGCTCCTTGGCTCTTGTGAACTGTTATCGCCTCAGCCGGAACCAAAGGGAACTGCGTTTGGCGGATTTGCAGATTCGAAGCTTTCCACTTCTTAATAATGTAAGAAACACATTCTAAAGGGGTTCAGCTCTTCTGTAGCCTCCTTTGAACCGATTTTCTTTTATTTTGCCCTGCTTTTATGTCGTCCAATTCTAACCACAGTCTTAGTGGTCTTCTGTCTCCCGTTGATTTATTAATACCATAGTCAATGGCTCTCAATCTGCCAGTAGTCCCGTTTACCAAGCCATCCTCAGTATCCACGTTTACAGTTATCATGTACCTAGCTGATATTTTTAAATTTAATTGTTTAGGTAATCCGTACGTTTGAGCAGTAGGTAAAGATGAAATCGTTTTTAAGGCGCGATTTTTAGCCGTTTGATTCGGTTCTCAGAAAACTTCATCCAAGGCATCAACGATGGCACCTTCAGTGACCATTCCGTTTAAAACTCTTTCGTTATGCGCGTTAACTAAAGCATTACTGTTAAATAAGTGCACAGCATCTCTGGCGTCCGTAGGTAGTTCGTTGATTTTGAAACATCTCTCACTCATTAACTCCAGGTCTGCAGACGTCATGCTTCCAGAAGCTAGATTGTTTAATGCAGTTGCAAAATTTTAATCGTTTCTCTGCCGCATTATAATTTTTAATTCGAATAATTTAAATAAATTCCACAAAGATGGGCCTGCTAGTGATGCAATGGTTTTACCAGTAAAATTTTGAAAAATCCAGTTGTCTCCGACTGGAGGTAATTGACGCATATCACCAACAGCAATAATTGATATACCTCCAAATAGAGATGTTGTTTGAAATATTTGCTGTAAACGGCGGTTGATTTGATTAAATATTTTTGAACCAACCATTGAAATTTCATCAATTATGATTAGTTTTAGATGAGCTAATTTGCATGCGAGTGTATTTGACACCGAAGCTGATAATTCAGGCATCGTGTGACCAACTTGATTGATCGGTAAATTTAAAGCACTATGTAATGTTTGACCGCCAATTCCGAAAGCCGCCTTTCCTGTTGGTGCAGTCAAAAGAATTTTGATATCGTCTGGGTTGGACCCAGGCGATGAATTGAAAAGTCTTGTCAAACATTGAAATAAGCTGGTTATGAGTAAGCTTTTTCCCACTCCTGCTCCTCCACTTAAAAATAAATAAAATGGCTTCCATTCAGGATCCTGATTATTATGAAAGTATTGTAAGACATGAATCAGAAAGTCGCGTTGGTCTACATTTAATTTTCGAGTCAGTTCCAAATACGCTTCCTCAGGTATAAGAACAGGTGCAACAAATGTAGCAGGTTCACCTCTCCACCAAATCCAGCATTTCCCCCAGGCAAAATATCATCTGCAACATCTGCAATTTGGTCTTCGTACTCGTAACCCTCTAGAGGCCTTCTGTTTCCCTGACCTACAGCCACCTTATCACTTTCTTCACTTTTTACCTCAGCTTGCCTTATGGCATCTAGAAGAGCTTCAAACTCTTCAGCACCTCCGAGTTGATTAAAAGCGATACTGTTTGATCGTATTGTGTCAGCTGCTAAATGGAACTTGGCTTCTAAATTAATTGAATCTGTCAAAAGTTCTTCTCCTTCATTTCTCCAAGGTAGATATAACATTAGTTCATTAGTTGTTCTCTATAAAACTGTTCCGAATCTGTGGTACGACTGAAACGGCAAAACCGGATAACACGGGGCTTCTGTCTACGCCTTATGTAACCATCATTGTTTAACAGCGCTATGCAATTACCCACTGTTTCTTCATTTCCACAATTCCCTGATAATATCGTTTCACAGTCTTCATCTTCATTACTTTCATCCCCTAAAGATGTTCCACCCCGCTTATTACCTTTTTTGGAAAACATGTAAAATGCAGCAAAATAAGCAAGGCTCATGTTTTCAAATTCTTCAGTACGTGGACGATTGACATAGTGATCGATCAGATTAGGCATAAATATGTCGCTAGATTTAGGATCCATAGTTTGTAGTTCTCGAGTGCTTTTCAAAATTTGGACTCGTTTTTCGGGAATATTTGTATTAATGAACACTTCACTTTCACTGCCACGTGATAAGGGAAGGCTTATTAAATAATATACAGCCTCTTGTGCTGATATTTCAGAAGCATTGAGGAACACATTCGATATGGTTCGCAAAGATTCTCGAACTGCTTTATTCCCTTTTCTTGTCTCTTCGACTGCTTCTCTGAGAAGTTTTGACATACCGCGATCAGCTTTGTTAATATAGTTAACTATGTGTAGCGAGCAAGCAAACGGGTCTAATATGTACTGAATATCCATATTGGCGCGATGAAGTTGTATAATTTTTTTTGAGTAAGGATTTATATAAACATCTTTAGGGTTTCGCTTTAATATAATTGTTGGTCTGGAAATAGAAGCTCTAATGGCAAGGATGTACTGTTCTCTATTAAGTCCAACATATTGCGACAAGCTCTCAAAAGTTATTATGTCTTCAGGAATATTATTAAGTTTTTCTTTCAGTTCACTCGCCATTTTTTTTTGTTATTTTTATACGTAGGTTCATCTTTATTCAGTTCTGTTAAAACTATTGTGCTATATGTTATATGGGTAGAATGGTATATCAAATCTGCATGGTCGTCCCGGCTTTGGGTGACAGGTATGTGTATGCTTATGCCGCTGTAATTCGATGAGTGAAGTCTCAATGTCTTCGCTGTTAGAAGTTATGATATTATCAATAAAGTTAACAATCTGCGGAATTACCGTTACATCACCTGGCTTAAACACAGGTGCTCCTTGTAGCCACAGCATTATGTGGGCATGAGGAGAACCACGGTGCTGGAACTCTATTCTGTAGTAAAAATGATCTATTTTAAATGTACCGAAAGGACCTGACGTACAAGACCATGTTTTTCTTAAAGCTTGAAGTCGAGTTTCAAAATACGTAGCGCACATATAGGGGTCGCTTTGGATAAGGCGAGCTTTATCAACATAAGACAGCTGTTCTGCTTGCTCCTTAGATATTTCCTCTCCGTCCACAGTCTTTTTTAACAATTTAATTAGTTCAGGCCACTTTGTTTCTGCCGCCGAAAGAGTTACAAAAAGTGTTGGAACACCAAATTGCCTAACCATAGCGAGTATTTTTTTTTTCTCTGCTTCCCAGTGAGCTGGCGAAGTTTTTATTCCTCTTAAAACTCGATACCCGTCATCTACTTGAACTAAACTATCAACGTAAGCAGAATCTAACATATTCTCAACTAAAATAGGTTCCCCAGCTCGATTTTTCTTTCTAAGACACATCGCAATACTATTTTGCACTCTGATAGTTTGTTGCTTTTTTAGAGCAGTAAATAGATAATCAGGACGGACGTCACGACGATCTTCTCGAGATATTTCTGATTTTGTGATAAATTGACCATATTGACCATATGACTTAATTTGACCTTAAATTCTCTTTTCTTACCACAATGAATTTTTACAAAAGCTAATTCTTCCATGTGTTCGTCGAAAATGAGAGATAGCGGCCGTTTTCCTTCACCTGGCGCAATTATTAAAGTGAAATCTTGATCTAGTAGGGTTTCATTACCACCAGGATTAACTTCTTCGTCTTCTTTATAATAACAAAACTTCCGTGAGACACAGACATATTAAATATATTAAAAACGGATTCGGTACGGAGTGAAACATGTCGAGCGTTTAAAATACGTGAGTGACCCGTTTTTAATATATGTAATATATCTTCGTCTTCATTTGTATTCTCATTTTCATTATTCAGCTCATGACACGTACATACATCTTCATTACTCTCATCATCAAATGACCAGTTCTCATCAATTTGAATGTTTAGATCTTTATAAAGATTACATTGAATCAAGTACAGAGCAGCTTCGCATACTTTTTTGGGTCTAATACGCTCCTTGCGTCCGTGTTTATAGCACATTTTGCGTTTCAGTTCTACTGTAATAACATGCGTATCTGATACTGCCCTAGGTAATGAAGTAACCATAGTGTTTACTTCAACAGGTACATTTATTACATTTCCTGCAAGGCCATGCTGATATCCCAAGCCACTTCCCCTTCTAACAATTTTTATGAAAATATGTCGAGCACATACTAGGCGTTCTTCGAGAGGAGTAAGATCTTTCAAGACGTCAGGGATTTCAGGAAATATCAACCCATTTGCTCTGGCTAAACGTGGAACTTTGAAACATTGTATATCTGTTGCGCACGTGTTACAGAAAGAACCTTTATCTGCCTCTGGGTGGAGATGGACAAATATATTATTAGCGTATTTGTGACAAATAGTCATCGGTATATTTATGACTTTTTAATCTCAATGAAGATTTTGAAATAAATTTTATACTCTTTTTATGCCACAAACGTCCACAACAGTGAAATGGGTTAGAATGCCCTTCTTGTATTGCAGAAATATAATCTTGGCGAACTGCTTCCCAGTTGGACATAAACCTTTCTTTACGGGACTTGGCTGCATTTTGTTCATTAATTCGATAACATGCATCTTGACGAGCATCACGATGTGCTTGAGTGTTTCGTATTTGCTCTGCTTCGCGGTATTCAGGCTCGAGTCGAGCTTCACGATGTGATTGAGTGTTACGTATTTGCTCTGCTTCGCGGTATTCAGGCACGAGTCGAGCATCACGATGTGCTTGAGTGTTTCGTATTTGCCCTGCATCGCGGTATTCAGGCTCGAGTCGAGCATCACGATGTGCTTGAGTGTTTCGTATTTGGTCTGCTTCGCGGTAGTCAGGCTCGAGTCGAGAAATACGATGTGCTTGAGTGTTTCGTATTTGCTCTGCTTCGCGGTCTTCAGGATCGAGTCGAGCAATACGATGTGCTTGAGTGTTTCGTATTTGCTCTGTTTCGCGGTAGTCAGACTCGAGTCGAGCAACACGATGAGCTGCTGTATTTTTTTGCTGTGATGATTTTGACCGTTTTTTAAATAAAGACCTATCTTTTTGAGTTTGCAGTCTGTCTCTTTCCATTTCCTTCAATCTTATTTCCGGTTTATTTCTCGATGCCCTTTTTTGTTCAGCTCTAGTTATTTGCTTTTTTTGTAGATTTTTTACCACAAAAATATCACGCTTAGGATTCCCCCGTGGCCTCCTCGGAATTGATGGAAACTGTATCAGTTCTCTACTCTCTAGAATGCGCAACAAATGGGGACGCATTTCTGCAATGATGAAATTTTCAAACGCCGGGTTTCGTTTCAATGCAAGTGATGTAGCATAGGCAACAGCAAAGACACCACAGTCGTAATTGTTCGACTGCTCCTGTACATCGGGGAAAGAAGTTGATGGCTTATGTGGAAATAGAGCATCCACAAACGCCTGCTGTAAAGGCGGTATAAATTTGCCCTTAAGACCATCATATATGCGCAATGAGTCGCCATTGTAGAATAGACACACCCAGTGTCCGACCCCACTGTAATTCTCTCCATAGTAAAGTAACTGGATGTGGCTCTGATTACGATTAATAGGTGATATGTCGGACACAGAGTTCAAAAAATCCATTGGACAGGGCTGGGAAGACGTATATCGATGTAAAATGTCATGAAAAACATTAACACAATCGTCCTCAACATAATTAGTTTCATTTAATAAGTATTGGAAATCGAAATTAATGTTTCCGAAATCCATTTTTATTAATCAAATCTTTGTTACAGATATCTAGTTAGCGGAATAGATAAGTAGGTCAATCATACAGTAGATACCTAAAAAAATGCAAAAAGAAGCTAAATTTATCCACTGAAACGTTCAAGAATACCGTGATAGATATTTAATGCTTGCCACTAAATAACTACAAAACAACCTAAAGTTATAAAATAAACTAATTGGTAAATAAATAAATAAATAAATATTATAGGACATTTTTTACACAAATCGAATAAGCCCCACGGTAAGCTCAAGAAGGCTTGTGTTGTGGGTACTCAGACAACGATATATATAATATATAAATACTTAAATACATAGAAAACTACCATGACTCAGGAACAAATATCTGTATCATCATACAAATAAATGCCCTTACCGGGATTCGAACCCGGGACCATCGGCTTCGCAGGCAGGGTCACTACCCACTAGGCCAGACCGGTCGGTAAGTACCTATAGGTACTGACTTAGATTAAGTACTTGCGTACACCTATCTACTTATGATATCTAACTTAAAATAATACCTAATTAGTTATGAGAAGATATTTATTTCGTATTATTTATTCCAATTGCACAGTTAACTAACTTACGTAGTTAGTTACGCAAAAAATATCACCTAGATACTACAAAGTTTCTATAACTATGCTAAAAATCACCGAAATTTCGAGTAGCAAATTGCAAACTTATAGGCAAGATTTCGATGCGCAGACGACGCTCGTGCGGCTATAGCTCGCTGCGCGATGTTACCGCCCCCCCCGCTACCCGAACGGTGGAGCGACCGTTGCCTAGCAACCGCCTCGCGCCACGAGCCCCGCGCCGCCCGCCGCTAACGGAGCGCACGTACCTACCGCGTTTTGTTGATACACCATGTTGATTTATTATTTTAATTGTTTAAACATTCCATAATTTTAAACAAACATTTTCACCTAAAATTTTAATTGAAACTTGACATTTACACGCCAATTTTGCTAAATTACCTTCGTAATGTATACCTATCAACATTCACTTCTGTATACAGATAGCGAATCACGTGTAACAGTTGTACCTACTACGAATAGCAGTCCCAGTGCTGTCGAATACATCTTAATTTGAACTTTAAATTAAATATTTCAAGTTTCTACCTGTTATCGTTATTGGAACTGAGAAAAAATAATAATATAATTATTTATTTGTATAGTGAATATATAACTAAATATTCTGTGAATATTTCAAGCGTCCACCTTGTTGCAGTTATCAATATTGAGCGAAAACGCGCAAAAAAACACGTTTGTTGTATGGGAGCCCTTCGTAAATATAAATGGCTGCTATTTAACTGATCACCAGATTTAGTAAAATTTAATACCAAAAAAATCTATTTTACCACCCTAAAATAATGAATAACCACCAAAATTATAACACCATTTTAATGTGAAATGATTACCAATTTTATTACACTTTACTATCCTTTTAAAGGAAATGACACCAAACTAATCATTATTAACCCAAAAATACTAAATGATTACCAAATTTCAAACCCCATTTTAATGTGAAATGATAACCAAATTTTTACATCTTGCTATCCTATTAAAGAAAATGACACAAAAATAATCATTGTAAACCCAAAAATAGTAAATGACCACCAAAATTAGAACTCCATTTTAATGTAAAATTATAACCAAATTTTTAAATCTTGATATCATATTAAAGCAAATGACTCCAAAATAATCATTGTAAACCCAAAAATAGTAAATGACCACCAAAATTGTAACCACATTTTAATTAAAAATGTGCAAATATTTAATATAATTACCGTTATCCTATTAAATTAATTAATCCACTTCGTCACCTTTTTCTAGTAGCATTTTATTTCTGTAACAGTCGTAGTTCTAACCTAACCTAACCCACTTTTCTTGCATTTCGTTTCTGTAAGGGTCGCAGTTCAAACCTAACCTAACCTAACCCACTTTTCTAGTAGCATTTCTTTTCTGCAGGGGTCGCAGTTCAAACCTAACCTAACCCACTTTTCTAGTAGCATTTCTTTTCTGCAAGGTTCGCAGTTCAAACCTAACCTAACCCACTATTCTAGTAGCATTTCGTTTCTGTATGGGTCGCAGCTCAAACCTAACCTAACCCACTTCTCTAGTAGCATTTCTTTTCTGCAAGGGTCGCAGTTCAAACCTAACCTAACCCACTTTTCTAGTAGCATTTCTTTTCTGCAAGGTTCGCAGTTCAAACCTAACCTAACCCACTATTCTAGTAGCATTTCGTTTCTGTATGGGTCGCAGTTCAAACCTAACCTAACCCACTTCTCTAGTAGCATTTCTTTTTTGTAAGGGTCGCAGTTCAAACCTAACCTAACCCACTTTTCTAGTTGCATTTCTTTTCTGCAAGGGTCGCAGTTCAAACCTAACCTAACCCACTTTTCTAGTAGCATTTCTTTTCTGTAAGGGTCGCAGTTCAAACCTAACCTATCCCACTTTCGTAGTAGCATTTCTTTTCTGTAAGGGTCGCAGTTCAAACCTAACCTAACCCACTTTTCTAGTAGCATTTCTTTTCTGTAAGGGTCGCAGTTCAAACCTAACCTAACCCATTTTTCTAGTAGCATTTGGTTTCTGTAAGGGTCGCAGTTCAAACCTTTTTTTTTTTTTTTTTTTTAGGGGGGAAAATGCATTCCGCATACCACCCGGGTGCGGGGGGTGACCCGAGTGGTTATGTGGGACTCCCGTCTAGGCTAATGAGGCCCACGGTATACCCACTAAAAAAACCCCCCCATATACCTCGCCTCGCCGCCCTATTGGTGGGGTTACAGGAACGCTTGCGTACTCATCCGCGACCCCACCGGCGGCAGCCGCCCACGAGCGGCTCCTTCGCAAATGCCCGAAGGCCCTTCACGCTAGGCGCGCCAGATGGTTCGACGCGCCTTCCTCCTCCGCCTCCGTTCTGCACTGTAGCGGACCCCCCCGAGCCCGCCACAAGGAAGCCACGGGCGCCAGAAAGTTCTTCGGCGCCCGGCGACAGATCAGGTCTATGGTTCTGTCGCAAAACCACAATTCGGCTGCAGAGGACAGGGAGAACGGCACATCGTAACACCGACACTCCTCTTCCTCTGCAGCCCCACCAACGCCGCTACAGCGGAACGGCACCGCCAAGTTCGCAGGGGATAGGGCAAGTGGCGATCGTAATACCATCACGCGTCTTCCCCTGCGATCCCACCTCGGCCGCCGAGGATAGGGAGAACGGCTCACCGCAATACCGACACTCCTCTTCCTCGACGGTCCACCTCCAACGCGTCACAAGCGGGCTTAACAAGCCCACTTGGAGCGTCCTCCTCGGGCCAGCCCGACCCTCAAACAGGCCGGCCCTGGTTGCCTCTTCGCTTCACCGTGGGTGACCAAGCCACGGTTACTAAGCCCCTCCACCACGACACGGTGAGCAACCCGCGGGGGGAATCGCAGTTCAAACCTAACCTAACCCACTTTTCTGATAGCATTTCGTTTCTGTATGGGTCGCAGTTCAAACCTAACCTAACCCACTTTTCTAGTAGCATTTCGTATCTGTATGGGTAGCAGTTGAAACTTAACCTAGCCCACTTTTTAGTAGCATTTCGGTTCTGTGAGGATCGCAGTTCTAACCTAACCTAATCCACTTTTATAGTAGCATTTCGTTTCTGTAAAGGTCGCAGTTCAAGCCTAACCTAACCTACTTTTTTAGTACCATTTCGTTTCTGTAAGGGTCGCAGTGCTAACCTAACCCACTTAACTGATAGCAGTTTGACTTACTTTTCTAGTAGCATAACGAAATGCTACTAGAAAAGTAGATTAGGTAAGGTAGGTATGCGGTGCGGGGTACGGGGGGTTGAGCGGGAGGGGCTAGTAATTTTGGCATCAGTTTACTTTATTTGGTAATGTATACATTTTTTGGTAATCATAGTGGTTTATTTAGGTGAAAATATCGCATTAATTTGGTCTTCAAGATTTGGTGATCATTAATGATTTTTGGTGATCATTCAATATATTTGGTATTTGAATACAATTTGAAGTGCAGTCGTAATTAAAATGGTGGTACTTTTGTATTTTTAGGCCTTATTTTTTTGGTGTTCAGTAATTTTTTTTGGTAAGCATGATTTTTTTATTTAGGGTACCAAAGTATTTTTTGGTGGTCATTATATTTGTAGCCAATAGGCTGCTATGTAACTGATCACCAGATTTAGTAAAATTTAATACCAAAAAAATATATTTTACCACCCTAAAATAATCAATGATCACCAAAACTATAACACCATTTTAATGTGAAATGATTACAAATTTAATTACATTTTACTATCCTTTTAAAGGAAATGACACCAAACTAATCATTGTTAACCCAAAAATTGTAAATGATTACCAAATTTCAAACCCCATTTTAATGTGAAATGATAACCAAATTTTTACATCTTGCTATCCTATTAAAGAAAATGACAAAAAAATAATCATTGTAAACCCAAAAATAGTAAATGACCACCAAAATTAGAACTCCATTTTAATGTAAAATTATAAACAAATTTTTAAACCTTGCTATCCTATTAAAGCAAATTACTCCAAAATAATCATTGTAAACCCAAAAATAGTCTATGACCACCAAAATTGTAACCACATTTTTAGTAATTTTGGCATCAGTTTACTTTATTTGGTAATATGTATACATTTTTTGGTAATAATAGTGGTTTATTTAGGTGAAAATATCGCATTAATTTGGTCTTCAAGATTTGGTGATCATTAATGATTTTTGGTGGTCATTCAATATATTTGGTATTTGAATACAATTTTAAGGGCAGTGGTAATTAAAACGGTGGTACTTTTGTATTTTTACGCCTTATTTTTTTGGTGTTCAGTAATTTTTTTTGGTAAGCATGTTTTTTTTATTTAGGGTACCAAAGTATTTTTTGGTGGTCATTATATTTGTAGCCATTCCTGAATACCTAAAACCTACATTGAGCCCCGACATATATATGATTCATATTGTTATTATATTATTTTATGATTTCTTTGTTTTTTCCGCAGGAAAAAAAGGAAATTGGACAGTAATGAAGACCAAGAGAATATTGTGCAATGCAGGGCTTCTCAAAATTTAGAAAATGTACAGCTCGAACAAAATCAATTCCTCACCCAACAACTTCGTATATATGAAGAGAGTCACGAATGCATTACCCCCAAAGTCATTCTACAAAGAAACACAGATATTCCAGGTGATGGTAATTGTCTATTCCACTCACTCATACGTGTTCTGCAACTTCAAATTTCGACTTGTGATTTGAGAAGACAGTTACGTGATTCACCTTATTTAAACTCCTGCCACAATCCACAGGAAGCATATAACATACTCTCAAGTAACAATGAATATGGAGATTTGGATTGTTTATACTTGTTTGCAAAATTTTACAATCAAAATATTTGTGTGCATTTCCACTATTTCAACGTAATTTCAAAAAATGAAGACACTCGCTTCTGTCATTTTAAAGCAAATGATACACATAACTGGATTCATCTTGATCTTCGTGAGCTGCACTTTACGCCCTACTACTCTCATGATGAAAAGAAGGAAGAAGATGAAAGAAAACAAAAGCAGAAAAACAAAGAAAATTGTAAGCGGTATAAAGATAAAAAAAGAACATCAAATTTACAAACAGGCCCGTCCGCCAGAGATATGTTAGATGTACAACCAGTCATTCATACTTCACAAATTGCAGGCCCATCTACCGGAGGTGTTCCATCAGTTATCTGTAGTTCCCAAATTGCAGATTTATTGTCGAGAGATGTACCTTCAAGTCTATCAATACATTCTAACTACAATTCTATCGAAGATATAGTGCGTCAAAGGCATTTTCCTTCTCAAGTTGTGGAATCATCTCCACCTAATATACATCTTCAAACATACGCTGCTTTTCAACAGAATTCTTCTGCTCATCGACAATTTAAAACAGATTTTGTGGAAAATGGATTTGGTCATGCTTGTGACATTTGTGACAGACTGTGGTTTAGAAAAGATTTGAAATATTTGCAGAATAACGATGCAACTCCAAATATTGAATTTATAAGAACATTGCTCTCAAACACTGCTATACTGAAAATTAAAATATGTTCGACTTGCTTTACAGCCATTCAAAAGCAACATATCCCACCACTATCAGTTTACAATGGATTCAAATATCCACCACTTCCAGACTGTCTTAAAGACTTTCCTTTGGACTTGGTAACTGAAAGGCTTATATCGCCAAGGATTCCATTTATGCAAATTCGAAGGCTTCGGCAGGTTCACGGTCAATATGGAATATACGGGCAGGTGATAAATGTTCCAATTGAAGTAAACACAATGGTGCATCAGTTACCAAGACAAGTGGATGATGATCATGCCATAACAGTTCACATTAAAAGGAAAAAAAATCACAAATCTAGCTACGTGTATGGTATAGTGACGAAAAGAAAAATAAAAGTGTGGTTACGATATTTAAAGGATACTCCTCTTTACAAGTCCTACGGCGTTTTAGTTGACGATGGTTTTTTGAACGATAGAAGTTATGACGTTGAAGATGAAATCATCTTTGATGAAGATGGCGACAATGACATTTTAGAACAAATACCCATCGAGGAAAGTTTAATGGCACAGCAGCAAACATTAATGTGGAAACACGATATGTACTTGCGAATCGCTCCAGGCGAAGGTACTTTTTTATTTTTATTTTCATGTTTCTTTAATTTATTGAACAAGAAGATACATAATATATATGATTTACTTTTGCTTTAATTTTTAGGTAATGCTCCAAAGAGTTTGGTATTTGATGAACATGCTGAAGAATTATCTTTTCCACAAATATATTTGGGGCAATTCAGAGAATTTAAGCGTGCGGTCACACCCTTCATGATGGCTACAAGTGAACTAAGGAGATCTGATAGACGAGGAGTAACCCCTCAACACTTGTTGTACATGGCTATGAAAATAATGAGAATTAGAATTAAGGACTCTCTTCATATTGCATTCAAGCATGTCGGCCAAGGTATTGCAATAACTAAAGATCAAATACAATCTGATGATTATATTCACGGCTGCATTGAAACTAATTTGGCATTCCTTCGTTCTATTCCGAATTCAGCATATTATTGGGCAGAAAGAAAAAGAGATCTTTTTGCTATGATTCGGCAATACGGTAAGCCAACTATTTTCTTTACCATAAGTGCTAATGAGATTAGATGGCCTAAATTATTACAATTGTTGCATAATTTGAAAAATAATGCGGAAATATCGGTTAAAGAGGCTGCAGATTTGCATTTTATTGAGAAAAGCACTCTTATTAATGAAGATGCCGTGACATGCGTTATATACTTTAATAAGTTAGTCAAAATTCTTTTAAAAATATTACAATCTAAAAGGCACAGTCCTTTCAAAAAATACAGGATTTTGCATTACTTTACAAGAATTGAATTTCATCGAGGTAGTCCACATGCGTATATTTTAGCTTGGTTAGATAATGCCCCAGAAGACGCCCTTAACAGAGATTATAATGAAGCTATCGATCTTATCGATTTTCTGGTGTCAGTATCTGCTGCCGAGGCTTCTGGTGATATCCGATTACAAACTCATAAGCATACTTTTACTTGCTATAAAGGTATAACATCAATACGACAACAAAAATGTAGATTTGACGCTCCGTTTATGCCAGTTAAGAAAACCATGATTTTGACGCCTATGCCAGATACAGACAATGGTTTCCAACAGTACAAGGCTAAATATAATTCAATCCAAAAAAACTTGGAAAAATACGAATACAATGGTTTTCAATCGTTCTATGATGAAAATGATATTGCTTCAGATGACGAATATGTCAAAATTATTCGAGCAGGAATTAATAGACCACGAGTTTTTCCAAAACGTGAACCATGTGAAAAGTGGAATAATCCATTTAGTCCATTCATATTCAATGTTGTCAGATCCAACACTGATTTCCAATTTATAACTGAAGAATATTCTTGTGCAGCTTACATGGTCGAATATTTTAACAAAACTAACAGAGGTGTTAGCAATTTACAAAGACAAATAATTGAAATAATGGATGAACATCCTGAGTTTAATTTATTTGACATTACTAAAAATATTAGCATTAATCTTTTGAACCACACTGAGATGACGAGTCAAGAGGCTGCATGGTATTTATTGAGAGAGCCAATGTCAAAAAGTTCAACTGTTATTGTCTATATACCAACCATTTGGCCGGTCGAAAGGCATAGAATAAAGAAGACAATGAAAGAATTAAGTGAACTAGAAGATGTTTCAACCGACGTATGGAAGGAAAATTGGTTCGACCAGTATGAGAAGAGACCTGAAGATTTAGCAGATATTTCTCTTGCTCAGTTTGTTGCTAAATATTATAAAAATAACAAGGGTGACTATGTACTCAGGGAAGAACCAAAAGTTATACGATATCGCAATTATGATATGGGTACAGACTACAATGATTGTCGGAGAGAAATGGTTACTTTGCACCTTCCGTTCCGTCATGAAGAATCGGATATTCTTGCAAAATCGCGATATCTTCAGTTATACGAAGAAAATGAGGCACTTATTCTAGATCGAAGTAAAGAGTTCGAATCAAATCTTGACATCGAAAAAACATTGGAAATCTGCAGGGAGTTATGTCGTGAATATGTTTCCGATTATGGAGAGGAGGTAAACGACGTCATTGGCAGAATTCCTAATGAAACCCCATTTGCTGAATTATATGATAATCCAAACGCAGATTTAAATGATGATTTACGGCTTGCGTTGTTTGATAAGCTTGGAGCAATTGCTAAAAAGAAAGAGAATATCTTACCTTATCCAGAATTTTATGGGCTTATGCGCAAAGCAAACGAGGAACAGCGAGAAATTTTGGTTCACACTATGCATCATTTAATATCAAACAACGACCCAATGCAAAAACCATTGCTGATATATTTGACTGGGCCAGCTGGTAGTGGTAAAACGTTTGTAATAAAAGCACTCATGGAGATTTATAATAGATTTTCTGACACAGATGGATTTTTCAACGCATACATTGCTTGTGCTTCAACTGGAAAAGCTGCTTCAGCCATAGGTGGAACAACTGTGCATAATGCTTTAAGCATATCACTCTCAAGGCTATTGCCACTCAACATCGAAAAAGCTCATCAATACAGAGCGCTATTTGAGTTCATTAAGGTTATTATCATTGACGAAGTAAGCATGGTTTCAGCAGAATTATTAGAACAAATTAATGAACGTTTGAAGCAAATAACTGGATTGTTTACTAAAGCTTTTGGTGGATTGGACGTGATCCTTATCGGAGATTTGCGCCAATTACCCCCTGTAAAAGCCACACCGATCTTCAAGCAAATTAAAAAAAAAAATACGGGGGAATCAATTTGGCGAAAATTTTATCAATTCGAACTCAAGAAGGTAATGCGCCAAGAAAATAGACTTTTTTCTGACATTTTAACAAAAATCGGTAATGGGTTCATTCTAACAGAAGAAGAATTAAATATGATAGAATCCAGATTTGTAACTAAAGAACACGGACAATCACTATGTCCGGAAGGAACTAGACTTATGTTTACGAATAATGGGGTTAACGAATACAACAGTACAATTTTGAACAGTTTTGAAAATAAAATTGTTTCATTGGCATCGGATGTTTTCGTTGGTTGTCATAATGCAGAGCAAGAAAATTTTGTAAGGCAGAAGTTACATAAAATGAAACCTGACGACACTGGTGGATTACCTTATGAACTAGTTCTAGTTCCTAACCGACCCTATATGATAACTATAAACATAGATGTCGCTGATGGTTTATCTAATGGCACTGTAGGAAAATTACTTCTCATAGAATCTGATGAAAATGATAAAATCGCAAGACTTTGGTTCAAATTCTCAAAATCCATTGGTCAAAAACGTGCAACAAAATTTAGAAGCAACATTGCACGCTTGAAAATCGACAAAGACGCTCTTCCAATTTCTGTACAATCATCGTCAATACTACTCAACAAAAATAAAACTATAGTGGCAAAAAGAAAACATTTTCCACTGATTTCGGCTTTGGCAATGACAATTCACAAATCCCAAGGAGGTACTTTCGATGCTATTGTTTATGAATATAATCGTTCTCATTCAAGAGAATTGGTGTACGTTGCGTTATCAAGAGTAACTAGTATAGAAGGTTTGTTCTTAGTCACTGAAGAAAACGTAAGGGCGAGCTGGAAATTTTATCATGGCAGAGTAGGAAACCCACAGGTGGAAGATTCAAATTCAACAAAAAATCAAAAGAGATCAACAACTCATCGAGTAGATTTATCAATTGCATTGAAACGATTACATGAAAATCCTTTGCAAACCATCACCAAAACACTTCTTGATTTTATTTCTAAGAATAATAGATTGTCTATTTTTTCATTCAATTGTCAAAGTTTACGTGCGCATGTGGATGATCTAGCAATTGACGCTCTTGTTAAAAAGATAAATGTGTTAATTTTATCAGAAACTCATATGGGTAACGATGAAATAATTGACATTCCGAATTTCATCTTTGTTGCGAGTTTCAGAAGAAATGATCGTCCAGCGGGAGGAGTAGCTATTTATCAAAATATGAACACAATTCATTATTGCACAAATTATATGGATGTGCAAACGAAATACACCAGCATGTTTAATCCTACTTATTCTGATATCGGCGATATGTGTATAAGTCGTTGCCACTGTGGTAATAATCAGTTCATTATTATGGTTGCCGTTTACATTTCTCCAGATAAGTCATTGCGTGCTATACGAGACTTCTTGTATGAAAATTTATTCATTTATTCTCATGACGCATCTGCATTGCTTAAAAAAAAAATTGGGAAAAGCTTTGATGATTTGCCAATGATTTTGAGTGGAGATTTCAACATAAACTTTGCAGACGATAAAAATCAATTATTAATTGAATTTTTAAATAAGGAATTTGGTTTAACGATGTCGAATGATCGCAATCTTAGCACTACGAAATACAAAACTACTATTGATGCGGTCTTTATTAGACATTTAAATAGGTTCGAATCAAAATTGTTCGTTTCTTATTTCAGCTACCATAAACCTATCGTATCAGTTTTAGCCAATCTCTAAAACTGATAATTAACCGATGATGGTTCTAGTAATGATTCGTGAAAGAGTCGTTGAAATTATGGATGGAAGTTGTTTTTTTTTATATTAAATTGAGAATCATCAGATACCTGCTATGTATATGTTAAAATGCAAAACGCAGTCCTCCAATTGCACCATGCCAATATGTAAATTTTATCAAAACACGTGTTACTACAGTAAAAGTATAGAGACGGCAAGACTGCATGTTGTAAATTGTCAGATGATGTAGAATAATTGTATAGTGAAATAAACTGAAATAAGCTGTTCTCTGCAGAAGAGGTATATCGTATAATAACTAAAGTTATTCCTCATAAAACCACGAGAGACCTGTACGGAATTTCTATGGAGCTTTTATTCATCGCCGCGGCTCCCCTGTCACCAGTACTAGCGGGTCTGTTTAACCAATGTATCTTTGAAGGTGTGTTTCCCTCCCCCTTGAAAATGAGTAAAATATCTCCTCTGTTTAAGGGGAAGGGAAAAAGAGAAGACATTGATGCCTACAGGCCCGTCTCCATTATACCGGCGGTGGCAAAAGTATTCGAGAACGGTCTTAGTTCTCGCTTAATGGAGTTTTTAACAGCCACTGATGCCCTGTCCGAACGTCAATACGCCTACCGCGCGGGCCGCTCGACGTGTGCGATGACGCGCGAGTTGGTGCGCCGTGTGTTGGATGCTCGAGAGTGTGGCCAGCAAGTCGCAGCGTTGTGCTGCGACTTATCGAAGGCTTTCGATGTAGCAGACCACGGCGTACTCGCTATTAAGCTACGTCATTACGGCATTGGAGGCAAGGCCCACGCACTCGTATGTGATATGCTGCGCGGACGGTCACAGGTGGTTGTGTCTGATGGAGGCAGAGTGAGGTCAGAGCCTATATCTACAACAATGGGCGTTGCCCAGGGGTCGTCGGTATCCAATATACTTTTCTCATTGCTTCTCAATGATCTTCCAGAAGCCATAGTAGAGGGAGAAGTATATATATATGCCGACGACGTAGCCGTGGTAGTGTGTGCACCTGACATTGACAAACTCGAGCAATGTCTAAATAAAGTCGCAAATCAGGTGTCACAGTACTTTAGAAGCAATGGCCTGGTACTAAACCTTAATAAAACACACTTTCTCCACTTCTATCTCGGGGGTAGAGGCCCAAGAAACCTTGGAGTGTTTGTGGATGGTGTCCAAGTGGGTCAAGTGAAGAATACCACCTTCCTGGGTTTTGGGCTCGACAGAGGACTGCAGTGGGAATCGCACATAGGCAAAGTGTGTAACAAGCTAGCAAGTGCCTGCTTTGCCCTGCGACGTCTGGCGAGAGTGGTGCCCAGGAGGGTGGTGCGGTCTTGTTACTTTGCCACTGTACACTCACTCCTACAATACGGCGCAGAGCTGTGGGGCCGCGCTGCCGAATGGGAGCGTGTCTTTCGCATGCAAAAGAGAGCCGTCCGAGCGATTGTGCAAGTGAGTCAGAGTAACTCTGCGAGACCTCACTTTAAGGACCTTGGGATACTCACTCTGCCCTCCATTGTGATTTTCCAAGTAGCTACATACGTGCGATGTCACCTTGACGAGTACTCGAGTGGATCCGATATTCATGGACGAAACCTGCGAAACGCCCGAAAACTCGTGGGCGTGAAGCGTAGATTGGCAAAATCCGCAAAACTCACCCATGTAATGGGACCAGCCGTTTACAACCGTCTGCCACCACACGTCACAGATGCGCCGTCACTGACCAGCTTTAAATTTAGGCTTAAACGATGGCTTGTAGAGCACACTTTCTACAGTTTTGCAGACTTTATGAATTAAGTTATTACCTATGTTACCGTAGGTACCTATATCTTTATTTGACATTTTATTTATTGTTCTAATTTTAATTTTATTTTAATTTAAATTTATTTTGTACTATACCTACTTTGATGTAACATTGTAAAATGACATGTAATATGAATTATTATTAATAAACGAATATGAATATGAATATGAATATGAATAAAAGAACGTGTTAAATGTAGTCATTTATTGTTTAATCCTCCTCCTCGTCGTTGGCGCCGCCGCCCGACTGGCCCTTGCGCAGGTTCTTCCTCTTGATGCGTCCCGGCCCCCGGCCGGCCGCCGCCGAACGGAGACTTCAGCAAGAAGTCGATGTACTTGCCAGAGTCCAGTCGCACGATGAACAACGGGATGTTGCTTGCGGCCCCTCCTCGCGTCGGTTTCCTCAATGCTGAGGGTATCTCGTCGAAATAAGTAGTTTTGTGCGGACCACTCGGCGCCATACACTTTTATCTGCTGCCTCGTGGAGAGCGTCGTGTACGGTGGTGTCGAGGGTGGTGCGGACCTGGTCAGTCCAACGTATCGGGCTTCTGCCCCTAGGTCTGTTTCCTTCCACTTTGCCAGTGACCACTAATTTTTCGAGATTATCGCTGCTTTTCCTGGCTATGTGTCCGAAGTACTCCAGAATCCTTCGTAGGCAGGTGGTAGAAAGCCTCGCCTGGATCTTGAGCTCCTGAAGAATCGATACGTTGGTGCGATGTGCTGTCCAGGGAATCCCTAGCATCCTGCGCCAGCACCACATCTCAAAAGCATCAATGCGGTCACGGTCGGCTTTCTTTAAGGTCCACGTCTCTGCGCCATATAAGAATATGGAGAACACCAAAGTGCGCACAAGGTTGGTCTTGGTTTTCAGGGTGATGCTCCTGTCCTTCCATATCTTTTGAAGCTGCGCTATAGCTCCTTTTGCCATCCCGATTCGACGTCGCACCTCAGCTTCGAAAGAGCCATTATTACTAATGCTCAAGCATTAGCCCAGGTATGTGAAGTTGTCAACTACCTCCAAGTCAAGTGTTCCGGTGAGCTCAAGCTTGCCTGTGCGATTTACGATCATTATCTTCGTCTTGGATCTATTTATAGAGAGCCCTAGTTCTCCGCTTATGCGTTTCATCCTATCCAATAAGGTGGCCATCTCAATCTCATCTGACGCTAGTAAGGTGGTGGTAATTACATTATTGAAGTGAAAACTTCTTTAGCCGCGCTGTGCACTTTTTGTGATGGGGAAAAAATGTTAAACTCGCAACAGGTGTCACGTGACCGTAAGATTCGTAAGACGTAAGACGGACACGTGACCTGATCGAAAAACTGTTACAATGTCATTGAGTTTTTCTTTATTGATTTAAATGCCATCTATATAGTGAGTTTCCCTCTAACTGGTACTAATATAACTCGAGTACTAACAGTGATGTGCTTAGGGGTTTCAAGTAATGCGACGAAATAACGCTAGATGGCGTTAACCTCAATTATACATAGTGCTGCGGACATTTTGCACTAGATGGCGCTGTTATTAATATTTTGACGTAAGACGTAAGACGCTTCGTAAGACGGACACGTGACCTGATCGAAAAACTGTTACAATGTCATTGAGTTTTCACTTCTACCGGCACTCCCGGAGTGCAACCCGTTGTTTTTTGTTATTATTATTATGTCTGTCTCTTACAAATTCTCGGGACCATGGGGTCCCGGACATTTGGAAGGCGTGCGTGGGGCCGAAGCCAACACGTAGAGGCCCCTTGTAATAAGACAATTTACTCTAAATGTAGTGTGACACCAACCGACGAATATCCCTGTTTGCACTATAGTAGTGCACCCAAGGACAAGCCCCGGTTAGTGTAGGACTATTGTGAGAAAAAGGTACAAAAATAAACCGGGCTATTGGGTTGAGTTGCTAGTGGACTAGTAACCGGGACTATGGAGGAGACTATGGCACCTGCCCTGCTCATATGTTAAAAAAAAACATGAAAAAATGGGCCAGGTGGTGACTCGCCAACTCACAATATGGGTCCCCAAAAACGGCCGCTCGCACGGAGCGACAAGGGGACAACATCACGTGAGCGGCTCAGGGCGTGGAGAGCTGTGCACCGCTTTCTACCCAGTGGCTGTAAGCAGCCACTGTGCCAACTCGCGTCTTAGGCATATTTCACTTCCGCCCTGCGAGCATAATAATATAGCTCTGACACCCCACTCTGGATGGCCGGTTAAGGCAAGCCAGAGATGAGAGTCCTGCGGCCCCTGCTCAGTGTTCATTCACTCCAGCCGGCCAATGAAGGCGAGCCGGAGAGAGAGGCCTGACCGACTCTCGGGGGTATGGGACCCAAGGGACGTCACTTCCCATTCAGCTCGCCACAAGCTGCCCTGGGGGCTTATTATTATTACTAGCTGTGCCCGCGGCTCCGCCCGCGTGGAATTCGGTCTGTGTCAGTAAGCGGCTAATTTCTAATCCTAATTTCTCTCCTTCTTCCCTGGAGGCGGAACTTGAAGTAAAGTTGACAGATGGATATGCTAAAGGACTGTAGTCCAGATAAAATATTTTACAGTTAGGTACCACTAAATAAAACTACACTCCTAAATCTATAGGTTTTTTCGCCCTTATTAAAATTTTACACGTGATTTAAACGACAGAGTAGTGGGTGTATATCGAACGATACAGTAAGGCAAAGAGTAAAGTAAGTATATAGGTAAAGAGAGCCCTCTTGAAGCATTTTATGGAAACTCATTTGAAAGCGCCATCTCTGATTGTCCCCCGAAACTAAGTATGTATGTGTGCGTGCACAACTACATATGCATCCATACGTGTACTTTCGTCCCACATAATATTAGGTCTACTTGGTCGATTCCATCCAGTCCATTTTTGTTTGGTTTCTTGTAACAAATAACTTTAATTGTTTACAAGAAAATAAACAAAAAATGTACTTGTAAACCGCCCAAGTAGACCTAACATTATGTGTAAAAGGTTAATGTTATCAATAATGGAATAAAAAAACAGAATATTAAAGTAAAATGTTTATTGCTTTAATTTTGTTGATAGCGTAAGTAATTAAATAAGTGCAGGGAAAATAGTAACAGAGACAACAGAGTAACTGTACTCGTAAACTTGTTCTCATTACCTCTCGTGCTTATATCGAGGTCAAAACATGCGAAATATTCCAAAATTAGTAGTGTATAGAGAGATTAAAAAAGTGGAATCTTGACCGTTGCAGAGTCACGAGAAGCGAGCAAACTTTGCTGCCGAGAGTAATACATGTTTTACACCACATTATCGCTAGGAAAGTACAATTTTAGGTAAACAATAGAAAAGAAAGCGTGAGGTAAAAAAGCATTCACACACAAGAAAATACATGTTAATAAGAAAATAACACAACACAAAATAACAAACACAATACACAACACATAAATCAGCGAATGCAGAGAACTGGAATTACTTCTCAACGACAAGGCGGAGCAACAGAGATACAACTCAACGCACTTTCTGGGGGTTTCACAACAGGGCATGTGTTTTCATTCGGGCTATAATCGAATTTCCTCCAGAATCATAACGAATAAAATGGCTCAACCATCACTAAAATATTTTAAATTTAGGTACCCTCTTCCAGTGACAGCAAAAAAATTGCATGTCTTGGCATGGTCTTGGCGATTATGCATGTGTTGCCAGCATAAACAAACAGCATAATTAATCACATTTTAACAAAATTCTTATTTTGTCGCAAAATTAATTGAAAATTATAATAATTACAAATATTAATTCGTACTTATTTTAATTTAAATATTAATGCCACTAAAATTATATAAATTTTATAGTGACATCTGGTGACGTAGTTTGTGTAATCGGAAGTCAACTAATGTTGTCGGGAGCAAGATATAGAAGTCGCCTGTATCTTTACTGACGTTAACTACATTTCCTAGTGTCCCCCCCCTGCAGTAAGGTATACGCGCGCGAGCGAAGGCGAAGCGGCCTGCCTGGCTCGAGCGCCGCTCACCGTGGTCTTCTTCAGACTCCTGAGGAAGACCACGTGGCCCTTGTAGCCTCAATGCGTTGCGAGACTTTCGCGAATGATTCGATTTTTTTCGGGAAGGCATGGAAATGCGTATAAAATGCGAGTCCCAAATCGTTTGACTCCGCAAACGACCAGTGCCGGATTAAGATATTTTGATGCCCTAAGCATTTCTAGACCATGGTGCCCCCTCTCCCTAGGGTCATCAAGATTACGTTGAATTTTTTTAGTAAATTGACTGACGTTCATTGCCGCATTACAGCTGAGAATGGAAATCAGTCACATCATTTTATCACGAAAATTGACAGTGCCGCTGCGGTAACGTTGCAACAGAGTACCTAATGCTGCTGCAGTCGCCACGTGAATGTCACCCATATAACCATTCCAGTCGCAGAATCACAAAGTGGTAACTAAATGTCAGATGTGTCGTAACAGAGTCCACACAATGTGTCTAGAATTGTTTCGAAACAAAGTGTCGTCGCCGTGTCTACACTTTTCCGTAACAAGGTGTCGACACATTTGTGTGCACTTTGCGTGCGGTTTGCGACTAAATCTGACAGCAAATTTGTGACAGCAAATGTCAATATAAAATACCTCTTGAAAACCAAGGTTTGTCAAACTACTATTAGTGTCTCGTGTGCTCGTAATTCTAGTAAGTCATCATGGGCAATGCAAATGCAAATGTCAACCTTTTTAGCAGGAGATCTAAGGTCCCGTTTTCTAAGGGGACCTTGCATTTTGGAGACAAAGCAAACCGCTTGGAACGGGTGTTCCTGGGGGTGACCTGAGCTGATTAAGCCCGGTTGCCAAGAGGTTCCCCCCAGTAGGTGGGCAGGGGAGGGGGGGTAAAAGTGCCTCCGGCGCGCCTCACTCTAAGCTTTATATCTGCATACATCTCGCAACTATATCAAGTTTCGTGTCATTTTCGTATAATTCGAGGATGAAGAATTCAGTTCTGTGACTAAATTTTCACTCACCCATACAAACAATTCGAAAAATTCAAAATTCAAAAAAAATCTTTAGATTTTTTTTACGAAAATCCTCTACAAAATGTATACTATGAGGATTTGTTCTAGAAAAAAAATACCTGTGAATAGCACAGTTCTCCTACTATACAGAATAGTAAACTTGTCAAACATTTTTTTTCATAACTCTGTTAAAAAAAATGTTTTGTGTCGCGCAGCGTACTTGCATTGTAAGAGTGGTATGCAACGTTTAGGATTTTTAAGTATGTTTAGATGATTTCTGATAAGTTGTTATTCTTCTGGTAGTAGATTACATTAATAAATTACTTTTGGACGTCATATATATACAAATATAAATTAAATATATAAATAAAGATGTTGGGAAAACTTTCGCTAATAGAGTTAAGTATTATAAATGTGATAAAATTAACATAGGAGATATTTGACAAAAAATGCGGGTTAAAATAAGATTTTATATTGTTCGTAATTGCCATTACATGCCCATTTAGGTTTTTTTAACGCAGTTGCACCTCCCTGCGCATTTTGTTTTGCAGCGGCAACGAATAAGCTCTAAACAAGCAGCAGCCGCCGCAGGTAGGCTTGTCCATATGGGCTCCCAATAACCTTGTTGTTTGGACCAGCCCCAGTCAGCAGGGCATGGTGGCTGTTGATGTGGGGCTATAATCTGTCCCCAAACATATACCAAATCGCGCCGTGCGCCAAAAACCGCCGTGTCGCCGAAATAATTTTCAACCAGGTTGACAAGGTGCAGAAAACCCTAGAGGAAAAGCAAACCGCTCTATGTGCGTTCCTTGATGTTGAAGGTGCTTTCGACAATACGCCCACAGAGACCATACTCAATGGTATGAAATCAAAGGGAGTAGACGAAACCACCAAATGGGTACATAGCATGCTCTCAAACAGAGTAGCCACTCTGACCATCAATACTATATATATAGCATGAATTTTATACCTCTAAAGGGTACCTACAAGGAGGCGATTTATTCCCACTATTATGGACCCTAGCAGTGGACCAACTTCTTGCAATCATGTCAGGCCAAGACTTTGATACACAAGGATATGCCGACGACCTTGTAGTCATCGTCAAAGGCCCTTGCCTCAACACAATATCCAACCTAATGCAAGGAGCTCTAAACACAATATTCAAATGGTGTAGAGAAAATGACTTGTCCATTAATCCGAGCAAGACTGTAATAGCCATTTAACCATTCACAAGGAAACGGAAGCTCGATAAACTCACAAAACCAAAACTTAATGGACAAATAATACCGTTCTCGGCAGAGGTCAAGTATCTAGGGGTCACCTTTGACCAAAAGTTAACTTGGAACCCTCACCTGAGAAACATTATACAAAAAGTGAAAATGGCCATGTGGTCATGCTGTCGAATGGCAGGAGCAAGATGGGGCTTAAGATCCAAATTGCTATGTGGTTATACACAGCGGTAGTGAGGCCAATTGTCACCTACGCCTCCGCAGTCTGGTGTAACAAAACCAGCCAAAAGACAGCAATAGACACTCTAAACAGCCTGCAACGCACGGCTTGTTTAACAGTAACAGGCGCCTACTCCTCGACACCGGGAGCGGCCCTAGATGCACTGCTGGACATCATACCACTCCACTTGCAGGTGCAAAAGGAGGCCAAGCAGTGCGTCTACAGAATATGCACGCTAAACAGGCCAAAATGGCGCTCTCAGGCATTAACCAATCTAAAGGCCTGGGTTTTTGCAAATAGAGCCCTTAGCATGCCCACTGATGACGAATGTCATCTCACCAAACTGTACACAGTAGAAATACCTCCCAGAGACAAATGGATCAACAACCAAATGTACGTCGAAGAGGGAAGCCACATCTGGTATACAGATGCTTCCAAGAAAGGCAATGATGTAGGATGTGGGATCTATGGTGAGAGATCTAAGCTCAGAGCTAGCGTCAGCATGGGCACATTGGCCTCAATCTTCCAGGCAGAAGTCTTCGCCGTCAACAAATGTGCGGAGATCAACCTGGATAGAAACCTAAGACACCAGCTTATCTACATCAACTCAGACAGCCAGGCTGCTCCGCTGGCACTAGAATCCCTTGAGTCAAACTCAAAACTAGTCCAGAACTGTAAAACAAACCTAAATGCACTGGTTTACTCCAACAAAGTTACACTTAGATGGGTACCAGGGCACTCCGACATTAACGGAAACGAAGAAGCGGACGAACTTGCTAGAAAGGGCGCAGACACACCCCTGGTCGGCCCAGAACCCTTCTGTGGAAGCACAAAACGAGATGCATATTCTCTGCTCAGAAACTTATAAAAAACGAGAGCAATCGATTGGTGGAAGTTCGTTAAAGGACAAGAACACTCGAAAACTCTGATCAAAGGGTTCAACAGCAAAACTGCTAAGGAGCTTTTAAGACTCAAAAGGCACAAAACCTGCGCGGTGACCAGAATACTGACTGGACACTGCAAGTTGAACAAACATATATGTTTCAAATTGGCAAGAAACAAGATGCGACATGCAGGTTCAGTCAGGAGTTAGAGGAGACTGCAATGCACATTCTCTGTTCTTGTGGACTACTAATGTCAAAAAGAAGTACCTACCTAGGGCGACACGTAGTGCAACCCTATGAGGTACAAAACATTACGGCCCAAAGAACTGGAACTTTCTGGATGCAACGGGCATTAGTAATGAACTTAAAGGGCCGTCACAATAGATCAATGCTGGTCAATGCGACACTCAAAGGCCCATAACACCACAATAATAATAAAACGTCCCGCGGGGGCAGCTTGTGGCGAGCTAACGGTGAGTGACGACACCGCGGACCCCTATTCCAGAGGGCCCTGTCATCTGGCCCTCGCCTCTGTGCTTGCCTTGATTGGCCGGCCAGAATGGAGTCGCAAGAGCGGGACCTATGCTCCAGGTTGGAAGTGTAAAATGTCATAACGCCGGCGGCCTGCTGAACGGATTACCGGGATCTGGCTACCGCAGACTCACCTCTCGACAAACTCACAGCCACTCCAAAGTGTTGCCCTGTTGTCGCACTGTGCGTGCGGCCATTGCGGGGCCCACTCAATGAGTTGGCGAGTCACCACCTGTCATTTACAATTTTGAGACTGATTGTCACGGCAGGTGTCCGCTAGTCTCTCCCATGGCCCATTATCCAGTCCATCCAACTTTCAAATCTATAGCCCATGACCTTAGTTCCCATCGCAGCACAAAAGTGCTGCACTGTAATAGTCTTTGCACCTGGCGGGGACCATCTCCGGATGTATCACATTATTCACATTGTGCGTTCGGGGATAGTATCCACCACATGTATCCCTTGCTTTTAGATTAACGTGCCTTAAAGGGCCTCTGCGCTGTTGGCTTCGTCCCCACGTACGCCTCCCAAAGGTCCGGGACCCCATGGTCCCGATATATGGAAAAGACATGCAAATAATAATGTTAATTTTATCACATTTATAATACTTAACTCTGTTGGCGAAAGTTTTCCCAACATCTTTATTTATATATTTAATTTATATTTGTATATATATCACTTACAGGAGTAATTTATTAATGTAATCTACAACCAGAAGAATAACAACTTATCAGAAATCAACTAAACATACTTAAAAATCCTAAACGCTGCATACCGCTCTTACAATGCAGGTACGCCGCGCGACACAAAACATTTTTTTTTAACAGAGTTATGATAAAAAATGTTTGTCAAGTTTACTATTCTGTATAGTAGGATAACTGGGCTATTCACATGTATTTTTTTTTTCTAGAGCAAATCCTCATAGTTTAAATTTTTTAGAGGATTTACGAAAAAAAAAATTAAAAGATTTTTTTTGAATTTTGAATTTCTCGAAGTTTTTGTATGGGTGAGTGAAAATTTAGTCACAGAACTGAATTCTTCATCCTCGAATTACACGAAAAAGACACCAAACTTGATATAGTTGCGAGATGTATGCAGATATAAAGCTTATAGTGAGGCGCGCCGGAGGCACTTTTACCCCCCCTCCCCTGCCCACCTGCTGGGGGGAACCTCTTGGCAACCGGGCTTAATAAGCTCAGATCACCCCCAGGAACACCTGTTCCAAGCGGTTTGCTTTGTCTCCAACATGCAAGGTGGTGGACCTTAGATCTCCTGCTATTTACAGAAAAGTTTTTAAAGAAATGCAATAAGCTACTTAGGTCAGGCAACGAATGCTCCAAAAGTTGTAGAGGGAAATGCTCGGAACACAATTTTTGACTCCGTAATTCGGTTTGACAAGTTAGGAGGTGAACATATCAAAAGTCCCCGGCCGTAGCCCTTGAGCGGGGGGGAGAGAGGGGGCTTTGAAGGTCCCATTTTCCGGTTTTCCGATTATATCTCGGAAACTATGCATCTCAGCGACATGGCCACTTATACAAAATGAAAGTTAATTTAATTTGTTACAAGTTTATTCAGTCAATTTTTTCGATATGTTGAATAGTTTTTGAGATATCCGCTCTTGAAAGTTTATTTAGGGCTCTCAATTTTATCTTGATATATCTATATCAGTGAAGGTGCTAGGCCGTGTTTGGTATCGTTTTCGTATAAATCTGGGGTGCTGAATCCATCTAAGGTATCACATTGACACCATTCCACAAAATAAAATAAAATCTTTTTAGGGTTCCGTACCTCAAAAGGAAAAAACGGAACCCTTATAGGATCACTCGTGCGTCTGTATGTATGTCCGTCTGAATACACAAAATAGTTCTTTACCTATAGATGACAGGAAAACCTATTAGAAATGTGCAGTCAAGCGCGAGTCGGACTTAATGTACGGAACCCTTAATACGCGAGTCCGGCTCGCACTTGTCCGGTTTTTTTGAAACTCCTCTTGACGCTTAACCGCTGAACCGATTTCGTTGAAATTTGGTATAGAAATAGTTTGCGTCCCGGAACAGGACATAGGATAGATCTTATAACCAAAATCATCTTTTGAAGGTGTGAAAAGTGGCGCGGTGCTTCAGAGATAAATACCATTTTTGTTCTGCAGAAGAGGGCTATTCGAGCAATATACAAAATGAACCATAGAGACTCACTTAGAGATAAATTTAAGGAAATTGACATAATGACAGTGCACTGTCAATACATTTATGACAATATTCTGTATGTACATAAAAATATTGTAAAGTTTAGGAAAAATTGTGAAATTCATAATATTAATACTAGAAATAAACATAAGCTCGCAGTGCCCTTCACTCGGCTCCATAAAATTAAAAAATCATTCATGGGTAATTGTGTAAGATTTTATAATAAACTTCCAAACCATATTACTGAATTATCTATTAATAAATTTAAGAATTATGTAAAGCGTAAACTTATTTCTAAAGCTTATTATACCACACAAGACTACATGAATGATATTACAACGTGGGATTAATTGTTATTCGAAATGATTATTTATTTATTAGGTATATTTGATTATTGATGAGGAAATGGATATTCCGATGTAATACTATCTACTTCTTTTGTTACTTATGCTTTTTTTTTGACATTTAGATTTTATTCTAGAAATTCTAGACTAGTATTTTTTTATACAATCTTTTTAATGTTTGACGATCCTTTTGTGAAATTTTTAGTGTTAAATTTGATATGTATAATAATCCAATTTTATTATGGAATAATATTAACATCAATAAATTGCTCTGATAATTAGATTAAGATTAATTACGATTCATAAGAGCTTGTTGCTAGGCCTACATGAATAAAGTAAATTTTGTTTGTTTGTTTGTTTGTTTGGCGTGGAAATTTGTACGGGAAATCAATAAGCGCTGAACCGATTTATATGAAATTTGGGATGGTCTACATCTTTGATTTAGTTAAAAATGATAAAAAACATGACTTCAAACCTAAACTTAAACAGTATTAACTTCAAGAAGTCAATTCTGAATTCCCCCCTACACCTCATTTCACACATTTAAAGGATGATTTTTGAGATAACTTATTATGTCCTGTCTCGGGACTCAAAATATATGTGTACCAAATTTAAATTAAAACTGTTCAGCAGTTTAAGCGTGAAGAGGAGTTTAAAAAATAGTATTTTAATAAGTTTATATGTTTTTACTTCGGAATGGTGTCAATGTGTCATCAATGGTGTCATCAACCTTAACTAACTTTGGTACTGCGAATTTATACGAAAACGATACCAAACATGGCCTCGTAGCTTTACTGTTGTAGAAGTCAAAATAAAATTGAGAACCCTAAATTCTTATTACTTGGCCAAACTTGTGTAGACGGAAAAGGTAAAATAAAAGTCTTCGGCAGGAATATAAGACACAAATATATTTTTTTTGCGTTACTTTTTCAATCATCAAATATAAACATACCTTGATTATAGTATTCTAGTAAGATCCTCATAGATAAACAAAAACATTTACTTAAAAAATTACAAGGTCGAAATGTCACGGAACTTGTGAGAGTAATATGTGAAAAATAAAAACTTTTATGACAAAAAAAATCTGGACACAATTTAAGAATCACCCAATTGCGTCGAGGAATCATCTGTATTTTTGCTTGTTTCATTACCTCCTCGCTTCTTTTTTGTCCTTTGTATTCTGTAGCAATTTGTTAGATCTGAAAATAAAGATAACTTGCGTCGTCACGGATGTCGATTTATAGGTTTTAGGGAGTGCAGAATTCGAAAACGATGATCATTTTATAATCCAAGATGGCGGCTACGTATTTTGTCATAAAAGTCGTCATGAATATCGTTTTATAGGTTTTAGGAAGTGCCGATTTCGAAAATGATGACCAGTTTGGAATCCAAGATAACTGCCGTGCACTTTGTCATAAAAGTCGTCATGGATATCGTTTTATAGGTTTAAGGGAGTGTAGAATTCGAAAATGATGACCATTTTGTATTCCAAGATGTCTGCCGTGCACTTTGTCATATGACCCGTCATGGATGTTGATTTATAGGTGTTAGGAAGAGTAGAATTCGAAAATGATGACCATGACCAACGTGCACGGCAGACATCTTAGATTCTAAAACGGTCATAATTTTCGAATTCTCCACTCCCTAATACCTATAAATCGAAATCCATGACGACTTTTATGACAAAGTGTACGGTAGACATCTTGGTTTCCAAAATGGTCATCATTTTCGAATTCTGTACACCCTAAAACCTATACATATAGTAGTTCGCCCCGAACTGTGAACTCGCGGTTCGCCAAACAGATCAATTGAATGCAGTGCTACTTAGTCTGAGATGGGCATTTCGTAATTGATTCCTGATTCCACGATTACTTGAAATTACTTTGTAATCTGATTACCGATTCCTAGATTACTTTGTAATCTAAAAATACCGAATTACTAAGTACAATTCCATTTGAGGAATCAGGAATCAATTTTTCGAATACTACAATTACTAGTAATAGAAATCAATGTCGATTCTTCATTAGGTACAGGAATATATATTACTTGATTCCTTTCAGATTACATTTCGTACTACTACATAAGTACTATCAGAAGTACATTTCGATAGTAGATATAGATGTTGTTGACTTACTAGGATGCATCTACCGATACCTTAATTGAAACAGGTGTGCAGATTTCGAAATTGATGACCATGACGAAATAAAACGACATCCATGACGACTTTTAACATAGTGCATGGCGGCCATCTTGGATTCCAAAATAGTTATTATTTTCGAAATCTGCGCTCCCTAAAACCTATAAAACGACAGCCATGACGACTTTTATGACATACTGCATGGCCGCCTTTTTGGATTCCAAAATGGTCATCATTTTCGAAATCTGCGCCCCCTAAAACCTATAAAACGACATCTCGACGCTTATCTAAAACAAGTCGGTATCACGAAATAGTCCATTTTGCAAATAAGTATAAGACAAGGCGCAGAATACGCTAAAGTTTATCGTGACTAAGACTCCCGTGTTCTAGTTCAAAAATTTACCACCGTGGCAGCACTGTGCCGTTATGTCATTGGTGGGGAGTCGACGCCATTTTATCTGCAAGACCGCCCGTTGGCCAGTTGAGCCATAGCAATTGACACGGTCACTATGGTTGTTTGTAGACTAACGGCACATCTCGAAATAATACAACAACACACCTTAACCTTTATGTACAATAGTGGCATAACACGAAATAGTCCAGTGGAACAGTGGTAACATTTTGTGCAACACAGAATTATTAGTGGATGGGACACTATCCGTGAAACAGTAAGTACAGATACTATGAAGTATTTGAACAAATTAAATTATTTTTCAGAAAATATTTTAATTTGTTTTTATCAAGTAGAAACACTACTATATAAATTATAAACTGAAATAAATGTCATATACTAAGAAAAAGTGACCAAGGCCTCCAGTGCCCCAGGCTGGAATCGAACCAGCGTCCTCTGCTATCGCGGCAGGTGCCTGAACCACTCGGCCACCGGGCCACAGCGACATTAGTCAAATTTTCCAAGTATATGCACTTCCTACTGAAGGCTTGTGGCGCCCCCTAGCCATCTCTAAGGTAGAACAGTATGGTTCGAACCTTCTATCTGGATCATTCTCATGATGATACCGAGCTAGCGAGAGAGATGGCGCTGCCAATCAATACTATGAAGTATTTGAACAAATTAAATTATTTTTCAGAAAATATTTTAATTTGTTTTTATCAAGTAGAAACACTACTATATAAATTATAAACTGAAATAAATGTCATATACTAAGAAAAAGTGACCAAGGCCTCCAGTGCCCCAGGCTGGAATCGAACCAGCGTCCTCTGCTATCGCGGCAGGTGCCTGAACCACTCGGCCACCGGGCCACAGCGACATTAGTCAAATTTTCCAAGTATATGCACTTCCTACTGAAGGCTTGTGGCGCCCCCTAGCCATCTCTAAGGTAGAACAGTATGGTTCGAACCTTCTATCTGGATCATTCTCATGATGATACCGAGCTAGCGAGAGAGATGGCGCTGCCAATCAATACTATGAAGTATTTGAACAAAGTAAATTATTTTTCAGAAAATATTTTAATTTGTTTTTATCAAGTAGAAACACTACTATATAAATTATAAACTGAAATAAATGTCATATACTAAGAAAAACTACTACTACTACTATACTTTTTCTTAGTATATGACATTTATTTCAGTTTAGTAAGTACAGATGTTATGACTTAATAAGAAATAAGCGAGTATTCACGAAAATAATGAAAGTTGACTTGTTCACGTAAGCGATATAAGCTCCTATACTACATAAAATTAGTTAATTAGAGGTATACTATACGAATTCAGACCATGTTCATTATAATTAAGCATCTTATAATTTGATTCAAAACGAATACAGTCACTACAGACGATAAATAACTATCATGCTTAATAATCTTACGTGGATATTTTTTATAATAACTGGCATTCTTACGTATTCAAGTAATTATTATCTATTAAATAATAAAATTAACATCTAGTACCCTTATGGGTACTAGACGACAAGACTTATTGAGCAAAAAACTTATAAATCTATGTACAGGTTGACTAAAATAACATACATACAGCGAATGTTACAAAAAATAATTATGTAAACAAAACCTTAATGTCAAGACAGTAAAGTAGTGTATACAATGTCTGTCAGATTATTTTTCTAACATTGGCTGTATCGATCTCTTTGTAGTCGACTGTACTTACTTCACACTTTTCTGTACTTATGCTATTGTATTAAACTACATAAATGTATTTTTTTACGACTAACTGAAGAGTTTTTGCGGCGTTTCTTCTCTTGAAATGTCACTTTTCGAAGCGCTTGTAGAATAAGTCTTATAAAATTGCCCATTGTGTCCCATAATTATTACTTTCATGGACAACTTTGCGTCTGAGAACCAGCCTTTCTTTCGGTAGATTATAACTTGATTATACACTTTGGTTACAGAAATGAACACACGAACAGGAAAAATGTTCCAAAATCTAAAAATCAACCTGAACATTGGAAAAAAACGGCCACCTTGTAGAGCAGATTTGACTGACCATGAAGATTATTCATCAGACGACAGTGTGAAAGATCCCACGTTTACAGACTACCCACGACGTCGTTCATATTCCTCTTCGAGTTCTAGTGAGAATGGCGTAAGTGCACCCCGCAAAAAACGGAAACTACACTCAAAAACCAGCTGCAGTGTACTAAATGAAAAACCAGATATTATGGTATGTGCAAATCCTGAAAATGTCATAAAATTTCAAAAAAATTACAGCACGAATTTTAGGGGCTCGGTAACGGAAAAAGAAAATAATACCTTGATGTTAACTAGCATGAAAGATACAGACTCACAAAATATTGACGTTAAAGGTCGAGATAACACGCATGACAGCACTCAAATATCTGCATTTAATGTGACTTCCAAGGAGTGTATTCAAATTCCTCCTCCGAAATCTCCGCCGAAAGCTTCGAGCTTTTCTTCAAGCTCTTCTTCCAGCTCTTCTTCCAGCTCTTCTTCCGGCTCTTCTTCCAGCTCTTCCTCGAGCAGTTCAGAAGATTCCGAAGACGATTCAAACCAAGTCCGAGTGAAGAAGGTCAGTATTTCTAATGAGGTATCCCATATCGAGCCATTATCTTCCCCAGTGTATAATGTTATCGACAACTATCCGAACACTGAACAAATCGAAATACCTTCCTCATGCAACTCCGTTGCTGATAGTGAGGAGGATGACAACACAAATACTCAATTGAGCTCAACTGTGAACGATAAACGAGCTCGGCAGGGTAAACCGAACATCAATATTGTTCCTTACTCTTCCACTGACGACTCTTCCAGTTCAGATAGCGATACCACTCCTTCAAATGGATGTCATAATAATGAAAATGATACAACTGGATCTAACATTGCCGAAAATAACGAGCCTTCTTGTAATAATAAAGGGACACGAAAAAGAAAAGCGGCACCTGAGAGTTGGATTCGCAACACAGCCAAGAGACTGAAAAATAATGGTAAGTCGTATACTTCAAGATCGAACCGTATTGTACCTGAGAAAACATTGAAACCACCCTGTACTATAAAATGTAAGCGAAATTGTACCCAAATCTTCACCGAAACTCAACGCAAAATAATCTTTGAAAATTACTGGGAAATGGGTGACTTGCAGCGACAACGTGAGTACATTTTACGGCATATTTCTCCTATCTACCCAAAATACTCGTACAAAGTTCACAACAGCAACCGTGGTCACAATAATGCATTCTATTTCACTGTAAATCAGCAGAGGATAAGGGTGTGCAAGACATTTTTCAAGGCCACATTAGATATCACAGATCGTGTCATCAGAACTGTAATACAAAAAACTGAGGATGAAAATGACAGTTGTGTTTTATCTTTAGATCAACGTGGTAAGCACACAAATCACAAAACCGTTGACCCGGAAATTAAAGACAGCGTGCGGGAGCACATTAATAGAATCCCTAGAGTAGAAAGCCATTACGGTCGTGCTTGCACTACAAAAGAGTATATCGATGGAGGCAAAAGTATCGCGGACTTACATCGGGATTATACTAAAGAACGAGAATTGAAAAATCTTCCTTATGCGAACTATTTAATGTATAATCATATTTTTAACGAACACAATATTTCATTTTATCAGCCCAAAAAAGACCAATGTGAGGATTGCGTTTCTTATGCGAACTCAACAGAGGCGGAAAAAGCAAAAAATAAAGATAAATTTGATACTCATATAAATGAAAAAATGCTAGCGCGATCTGAAAAGGATAAAGATAAAAAATATAGTTCCAATACTACTATAGTGTGCGTCTACGATCTTCAAGCAACGATGCCGTGCCCAAAAGGGGACGTTTCCACATTTTATTATCTTTCGAAACTGAATGTTTACAATTTCACAATCTGCAACATGAAGGATAACAATGTGTCTTGCTATGTATGGCATGAGGGCGAAGCTAGGCGCGGAGTTGCAGAAATTGGAACTTGTGTTATGAAATACATAGAAGATCTCAAAGTTAAGGCAATTCAACTTAAATCTAAACTTGATGTCATATTTTATTCTGACAACTGCACTGGCCAACATAAAAACCACTTTATGATCGCACTTTACGTATATGTTGTTAATAATTTTGAGCACATAAATTCCATAACACACAAATTTTTGATCAAAGGGCACACTCAAAATGAGGGTGATAGTGCTCACTCAGTTATAGAAAGGCAAGTGAAAAAAGCTCTTAAAACTGGTCCCATATACTCACCAGATCAATATTATTTTATGATTCGGAATGCAAAAAAAACTGGAAAACCATATAAAGTAACAGAGATGATGCATACTGATTTTATCGATATCAAACACATAGCGTCAGGATTGGGGAAAAACTATAAAAAAAACACAGATAACAATGTAGTAAAATTATCAGACATTAAAATAGTGCAAGTAACAAAGGATGAAACAAATAAATATTCTTTCTTATATAAGACTTCATTCAATGAATCAGAAACCTACAAAAGAGTTTTGATTGATACAGGAATAACCAGGAGTTCGAGAAACAACAATGAAAGCTCTATAAAACCGGTTTATCAACAACGGATCCCAGTAGCAGAGGCAAAGAAGAAAGGTCTTCTTGAATTGATTTCCAAAAATATTGTCCCAAGATCTTATAGCAATTTTTATAAAAATTTGTAAGACTGATGCTGTAGACTGATTTGGTCCAGTAGTGAGATTTTTGTTGATTTATTATTAAGAATAAACTAGTAGGATTTTAAACTATATTTAATTTAGTAAGAGTCCTTACACTTGATTTATTATTGCTCAAAAGATCTCATTAAAATAATCCTAAACTAGCAACTGTCAAGGACTTTTAATAATTTAATTTTATCTATGGTGTTACCATGGCTGTGATTAACTATTAGAAGATTATTGTTTTTTTTTCTTTAATAATTTAGAGAAGTATTACTTCTGAAGTTTGTTTATGTTGTAATATGTTTTGATAACGGAGAAATAATTATTTTGTATAAACTTATACTAGACGTTACCTAATAATAGACGCATTTTTATAATTAGAAGTTACTAAAATACAACCATATCCTATGTTACAAACTAAAATATACCGTTATTACCTGTAAAGTTTAATAATTATTATGACACATGTCGTTTTAGGCCATTATTGTTCAAATAAAAAAAACAGTATTAAAGAAACAAAACAAAATAAGTCACTATTCTTTATAAATGTTTTTTTAATGTTTGTTTCAAAGACGAATAATACATTATTGTTCATAAGAAAAATTATCATTCTTGAAACATTTTCTATTGTGACGTTAATGCGCATAAATACTTACTTATTTTGAGTTGTGACTCGATTTCATCGTGTCACAAGTCTAAGTGTGGTATTTCTTTACGGTTTTTTGTATTGATTTATGTTTTATTCATTTTATTTTTGTAGTTTTCGAATTCTTATATAAAAAAGGAATCTGTGACTGTAAGAAGATTTCCGATTGGTTTTTGTAATAAAAAGTTATGAGGAAGTATTTTTCGTGTTTTTTTTAAATGTCTCTTTTGGAAAAACCTATATTTTTAGATACCGAGTTATTTTAGATAAGCGTCGTTCTATGACGACTTTTATGACATAGTGCATGGCCGCCATCTTGGAATCCAAAATAGTCATCATTTTCGAAATCTGCGCCCCCTAAAACCTATAAAACGATATCCATGACGACTTTTATGACATAGTGCATTGCCGCCATTTTGAAATTGAAAATGTTATCATTTTCGAAATCTGCGCCCCCTAAAACCTATAAAAAGACACCCATGACGACTTTAATGACAAAGTGCATGGCCGCCATTTTGGAATCCAAAATGGTCATTATTTTCTAAATCTGCGCCCCCCAAAACCTATAAAACGACACCCATGACGACGTTTATGACATAGTGCATGGCCGCCATTTTGGATGTCAAAATGGTCATCATTTTCTAAACCGGGGCCCCCTAAAACCTATAAAACGCCATCCATGACGACTTTTATGACATAGTACATGGCCGCCATCTTGGAATCTAAAATGGTCATCATCTTCGAAATCTGCGCCCCCTAAAACCTATAAAACGACACCCATGACGACTTTTATGACATAGTGCATGGCTGCCATTTTGGAATTTTCATAGACAGTTGTACATTTTTACTTTCATTATGGAAATCAGTCACATCATTTTATCACGAAAATTGACAGTGCTGCAGCAGTAACGTTACAACAGAATAATGCTGCTGCAGTCGCCACCCGAATGTCACCTTTATCATATCTTAGAAAGTGATTGAAAACGCTAGCGAAGCGAGCGCGAAAATTTTTCGATATAAAAAACACAATTTGATAAACAGTTGTACGTTTTTACTTTTTGTCCCAACCAGGCGCGGATCCAGGATTTCATACAGAGAATTTAAGGGATGGGACAGTTTTTTTTCAGCCTACCTTCGCATAGGGCTCGATATTTAAGGGTCTCAGCGAGGTTGTTTGATGCAAGAGAAGTGAAAAGATGCAAGAAAGCAGAGCTTGGAATTGACCAAGTTAATTTAATTGGCGAAGTGTGAGCAAGGCAGAAGGCCCAGTTGCGAAAGAGGAAAGCTTGGATTTGGATCCACGTCCAAGTTACACTTAAGGCAGAAGATCAACTTTGCCGTAAGGCAGAAGGCCTCGAATAAGACCTAACGCCGAACTGCAAAAGAGTGGCTTGAAATCGAATCTATGCATGTAATCATGACCCTTCTACTGCTCGCTCTTCGGCTTCACTCGAAAGCGCTACTTGGTAGGATGCTTTTAGTTTTCGGCTTTCACGGGGCCCCTTATAACACTTTGACAGTTATGTCTCAGGATCGCGGCTAAGGAGCAACTCGGCTTGGCCGACAAATCTGGCGTGCAAGAGAGCAAAATTCGCTATTAAATCGGTAACCTATGTCGAAAAAATCGGCAGGCTGCAAGCCCGAAAGCAAGATATTTTTCCATGCCTTTAAGGGCCTCCGCGTAAGGTCAAATCGAAAGCCTTCGTTGGAGATGTTCTTATGTACTCTCTTACTTGATCCCTACGACCCTTCGTTATTAGATGGGTACTTGTACACGTATAAAAGTTTCATGTAGGTACCTACTCCACGACGATTGCAATGCTGATGCAGCCTGCGCGTTTTTTTGCCTACGGTTTTGGTGCCCCTTAGACGTGGTGCCCTAATCAAGTGCTTATTTTGCTTAAAAGGGTTAATCCGGCACTGCAAATGACAGAGGTCAATGTTTTTTTTTCAAAGTACCCACCTTCGTGGCCATTATTAAGTGCTGTATACGTATGAATATGGATTTGATATTGATGCGATATAATTACGATTAGGTATAATTCACGACGGAGAAAATTAATAATTTTAAATAATTATGCAATTATACGCGCGTTGATATGTGTGTTTATTTTACCACTACGTACTATGTAAACTCATTTTTAGTTTTCTTGAGTACTTAATGTTTACTCAGCTCCCCAAAAGATGGCACTGTGCAATGAGGGGCAATTAATTTACTGTCGTTTAATTTTGTTGTATTATTAAATCAACATAATTATTCAATTAAATTTGTTGATATCCGTACCCTCTCTTCTAAACTTAAGAGTTAATTTGGCAAAATCCTTCCTCGGTGGCTTATTCATGTCAACACGTATTTAATTCAGCGCCATCTGTTAGTTTACCAGGGTACTCTATAGTGGTAGCACATATTTGAATAAAGTTTGCCCCTCCTTCCTAAGCAGCGCCATAAGATTCAGGGGCAAACTTAAGTCAATCGAGTGTTGTGGCTACCCCCCCCCCCCCGTTTTAGGGGTTGAATTTTTATATCCTATAACCTGGCCGGAGATGTTCTCGACAGATTAGTAAAGTTTGCATCAAAATCCGTTCAGCCGTTTTCACGTGATGCGCGTTCAAATAAACAGACAAACAGATAAATAGATAAACAGACAAACAGACAAAAATTCTAAAAACTGTTGGAACGTGTTCTGTTATCGATTCTAAGTATCCCCAGCCAACTTTTTTTCGAATATCTTCCATGTACAGACTTTCGACCCTCTTCAGCTTTATTATATGTATATAGATTATTAATCGTAAATAACGATATTTAGGTAATAATAGTACAATGTTTTATATTTACAATTGTTTATGTCTTATAGAACATGCATTTGAAAAAAAAAACAACGGGTTGCACTCCAGGAGTGCAGGCAGAAGTGAAAACTCAACGACATTGTAACTCAAAATATTAATAACATATAGTGCAAAATGTCTGCAGCACTATGTGTAATTGATGTTAACGCCATCTAGCGTTGTATCTCGCATTACTTGAAACCCCTAAGCACATCACTGTCACAGAATAAGTCATATTAGTATTATCATACAGAACGTGTCACCTAAATATATCACCTAAGCGTTTATTACCTGGGGAGATACTATGGGGACGTAAATAATCAAGAATATTTAAATCTAAATAACAATTTATTTAATTAACTCTAATTCTAACATACACTATCTCGTTTAATGTTTAAAGATAATAAGTCGTAGGTATTAAGTTTAGATTAAGTTTGAGCCTAGTAATTAAGTTTATAGCTTAGAGTAGTAAAGTAAAATTTTATTTAATAAGTTAAGGCGTTAATCCTATTTTAGTTCGACTAATTCTAAAAATTATGCTAGGACAAGAGTGGGTTCGAAGCCTAGATTCTGGGTCTGTCTACTAGAGAGTTGGCCGGTCTTCCAGTACAATACCCCACGTCCCTCGGATGTGCGTAGCGTGGTGGAGATTGGCTTAAGGCCAAGAGACGATGCGAAGCCAAGGTCAAGGTCAACCAAGGTCAAGGTCATCCAAGGTCAACACGGAGGCAGCTCACGACGGTAGCTGAGCCATCGGAGGTAGCGCTTAAGGCTTCATCAAGCCCAAGGTCATGGTGGCATAAATGCCAACCCCGTAGGAAGTTCCTGGAACGCGTCCAATAGTAAAATTAGGCCTGTGTTCAATATTCGCCCTGGACTGGTAACCATCACACGCTAGCACTAACAAGGGTGGGTATTTATTTACAATGAAGCAATCATTTAGTGTGATGGGCAGTCCAGGTACATGAAAAAGCGGTGCGGTGAAACGAGCATCAGATACTGGCATAATCATACTACAGTATGGCAGACAAGGTACTAATTTAATTAAAATAGCGGTTTGAAAATAAATTGCGCAAGCAAACCCGCAGATAACGCTAGTATTAGGTTGTAGCAACATCAGATACTGGTAACATTACAAGAGGAAAGCGGTGCAGCACAGTAAGAGAGTCATTATATTTATTAAGCGAACCTTTCCTTGTAAACAACGCCTACATGTGTTGCGAATTAAGCAGATATCTTTTATTTTCTAAAAACAAGCGCTCTAGCACATCTTAGGTATTATTTATAAGCAAAAGCAATACGCAATTAAATCGGGCAAAATCATCTTGCGAAGAAAAAGCGGAAAAGAAAGAAATAGAAATGTAAGGATAGAAGAAACAACAGCCCTTTTATGCAGGAGAAAAGCTTATGGTCTAAAATTATGAAATTAGTATTATTTCTACAGCACTACTGATTCACATTAATCAATACAAATGTTTCCCACTATTAAACATGAAGAAATTTAAATGAAATGTATGGATAGCCTCGAATATTAACACGTGTACAATCTAGACAAAGAAAGTCCAAAGGTTACAGCTAGCGGTATTTCTCGGTTGCTAAGTTACATCAATTGGCTAAAACAACTTAGGCAAGTTAAAATGATTAATGCAACACTTACCCAATATGGGAATCACTGATTTTAATGTAAGTACTTAATTAAAATTCAAATTAAATATTTAACACGTCCGCGCAGTAGCGATCGCTCCGCGAACAGGATTTAATATAAAGAGACGCAGCCTGTGCGTAGTAATGCTGAGAGCGGAATGCCGCGGGCCGCGGCGCCCGCGAGCGCGGGGACTCCCGCGGTGCGCGACGGAAGGGCGGGGTGACCAGCGGCCGGGACCGGTCGGCCGTACGTATATATAAAATACCTATCACAGCATTCACAGCGTAGGATATCTGTCTGTGCGTTGAAGAAAGAATAGTTATTTTATTATTATACGTATGAGAGTATAAATCAAAATTAATAGTAGGTTACAAAATATAAGTATTTGTTTACTATAAATACAAATACTTTTATTATTCGATGAGCGTAAGTAGTTATAAAATAAAGATATCTAAGGCAACAAATAACTTTGCGAGCGTTAACTATTTAACATTCACGTTATACGTGACAAACGGCCTCGCACCGCCCCGCCCCGACTCGAATTACCTCGCCCCGCGACAGAAATCTGGCGGACTTCTGACGTATGTACTGTCAGTTCAGTTAGCGACGCGATGACGGAACGTTCAAAATGCCGGTGTATTGTGCTATGTACCGTACGGGTATTATGTGGGTATTATCAATTAGTAGAAATAAATAATGAAGTTTTCCAATATTTAAAACACGAAGTATAAGTAAATAAGGTTTTGTATATAAATAATAATATCATACGTCACACACGCCTACCAGTTTTTCTGTTCGTTAATTAAAAACTTGTCAATGTTAGCCAACATTTAATGTAAGTCCAAGTAATATTTGTGTAGAATGTGTTCTACACAGATATTCCTCGTTGTTAGCGCTCTGGCAACCCAGCCAGCTTCGAACCAACCAATGATGTGTGGAGATGCAGCCCAAGATGCCAACATGTACGGCGAGATCAGCGGCCAATCAGAAAGTGCGATGCTAGCGCCAATGTTTCGCCTATAAGACTCATCCCCAGGCAGCGGACCACTCTCATCTCATCTCTCTCTTGCAATCTAACCACCATACCTAACGCGCGTGTCCTAGACTTGAAAAGAACCTTTATTGTACATTTTCACCATTAAAAGAATGGTATATTTTTTAATCCATAGTTTTATTTAAATAGCCCAAAAGGCTCAAACATAAATTGGCGACCAGTGACAGGACACGCGCGGAATACCTTGAGGCTTTTTACAGTGCCTGAGCATCAGCCGCCATCTTGGGACGCCGTGGGCCTGGAGCCGGCGCCGACGCAAACCACCAGCGAGCAACTCTGCTGACCATCGCCGCCAGCCCGAGAACCCGAAGAACAACGAGGGAAGGCAGCGGCGACTGGGTCCGGGTCAAAACCAAGAGGAGCGTAGGCGCATAGCAACAAGGCGGCAGCGCGTGGCGGCTGGCGAAACGAGGAAAGTGCCGTGAGGGGTGCCCAACATAACCCGTTCTTACCTTACCCCCTTGCCACCTAACCACTTACCTTTGCCATTCTAACCTTAAATACCTTTTGCATTAACTTAATTTTCAACTTAAAATCCTTTACTTAAATTCAGCTTAAAATCTAAATTCAACTTAAACTCCTTTAATAAAACTCAACTTAAAATTCCTTTGCCTAAATTGTAACGTAATAGTAGAAGAGCCGGCCGCAAATTTTCTAACCGACTTGATTCCACGATGAAATGCACAATGGTTTCCCATAAAAGTGATGCTAAGACCGAATTCGATAGTCTGCCACGGCGGAACTTGCCGAAAGTACGAAAAAGAAGGCCACTTCCGGTGCGAAAAAAGGGGGCTGATTTAACCCATCTGATACCGAAATAATAGTAATGACAGCAGTTAGAAATTTACATGTAGACACAGAAAAGCGAAGTCTGCCAGTATTTTTTTGCCGGAAGTGCTTGGCAGACGCGCTATGAACCCTCATTTCAGGAATGTATAAGTATGCCAAGGCTTTTCCTGCCGAAACACCTTGGCAGACGAGATTATGTGAGCAAGGTAACCATCGGTTACCCTACACTAACCCATCTGATACCACCATGAAACCAATTCCAGTCGGTAGGTATGAACCCCCATTTTAGGAATATATAAGTCTGCCAAGGTTTTTCCTGCCGAAACACCTTGGCAGACGAGATTATAAGCAAGATGACCATCGGTTACCGTACACTAACCCATCTGATACCGCGATGAAACCAATTCCAGTCGGTAGGTATGAACCCTCATTTCAGGAATATATAAGTCTGCCAGGGCTTTTCCTGCCGAAACACCTTGGCAGACGAGATAATGTTAGCAAGGTGTACATCAGTTACCCTACATCAACCCATCTGATACCACCATGAAACCAATTCCTGTCGGTAGGTATGAACCCCCATTTCAGGAATATATAAGTCTGCCAAGGTTTTCCCTGCCGAAACACCTTAGCAGACGAGATTATAAGCAAGATGACTATCGGTTACCGTACATTAACCCATCTGATACCACCATGAAACCAATTCCAGTCGGTAGGTATGAACCCTCATTTCAGGAATATATAAGTCTGCCAAGGCTTTTCCTGTCGAAACACCTTGGCAGACGAGATTATGTTAGCAAGATGTACATCAGTTACATGAAACCAATTCCAGTCAGTTGGTATGAACCCGCATTTCAGGAATATATAAGTCTGCCAAGGCTAGGTCTTACCCATCTGATACCTTGTTTGACAAGTCCAGTCTGCCAAGTCAAGTCTGCCAAGGCCTTGGCATCCTCCTGATATCCTGATATTCCTGAAATGCGGGTTCATACCTACTGACTGGAATTGGTTTCATGTAACTTATGTACATCTTGCCAACATAATCTCGTCTGCCAAGGTGTTTCGGCAGGAAAGGCCTTGGCAGAATAATATATTCCTGAAATGAGGATTCATACATACCGACTGGAATTGGTTTCATGGTGGTATCAGATGGGTTAGTATACGGTAACCGATGGTCATCTTGCTTATAATCTCGTCTGCCAAGGTGTTTCGGCAGGAAAAGCCTTGGCATACTCATATATTCCTGAAATGAGGGTTCTTACCTACCGACTAGAATTGGTTTCATCGCGGTATCAGATGGGTTAGTGTACGGTAACCGATGGTCATCTTGCTTATAATCTCGTCTGCCAAGGTGTTTCGGCAGGAAAAACCATGGCAGACTTATATATTCCTAAAATGGGGGTTCATACCTACCGACAGGAATTGGTTTCATGGTGGTATCAGATAGGTTGATGTAGGGTAACTGATGTACACCTTGCTAACATAATCTCGTCTGCCAAGGTGTTTCGGCAGGAAAAGCCCTGGCAGACTTATATATTCCTGAAATGAGGGTTCATACCTACCGACTGGAATTGGTTTCATCGCTGTATCAGATGGGTTAGTGTACGGTAACCGATGGTCATCTTGCTTATAATCTCGTCTGCCAAGGTGTTTCGGCAGGAAAAACCATGGCAGACTTATATATTCCTAAAATGGGGGTTCATACCTACCGACTGGAATTGGTTTCATGGTGGTATCAGATGGGTTAGTGTAGGGTAACCGATGGTTTCCTTGCTCACATAATCTCGTCTGCCAAGGTGTTTCGGCAGGAAAGGCCTTGGCAGACTAATATATTCCTGAAATGAGGATTCATACATACCGACTGGAATTGGTTTCATGGTGGTATCAGATGGGTTAGTATACGGTAACCGATGGTCATCTTGCTTATAATCTCGTCTGCCAAGGTGTTTCGGCAGGAAAAGCCTTGGCATACTTATATATTCCTGAAATGAGGGTTCATACCTACCGACTAGAATTGGTTTCATCGCGGTATCAGATGGGTTAGTGTACGGTAACCGATGGTCATCTTGCTTATAATCTCGTCTGCCAAGGTGTTTCGGCAGGAAAAACCATGGCAGACTTATATATTCCTAAAATGGGGGTTCATACCTACCGACAGGAATTGGTTTCATGGTGGTATCAGATAGGTTGATGTAGGGTAACTGATGTACACCTTGCTAACATAATCTCGTCTGCCAAGGTGTTTCGGCAGGAAAAGCCCTGGCAGACTTATATATTCCTGAAATGAGGGTTCATACCTACCGACTGGAATTGGTTTCATCGCGGTATCAGATGGGTTAGTGTACGGTAACCGATGGTCATCTTGCTTATAATCTCGTCTGCCAAGGTGTTTCGGCAGGAAAAACCATGGCAGACTTATATATTCCTAAAATGGGGGTTCATACCTACCGACTGGAATTGGTTTCATGGTGGTATCAGATGGGTTAGTGTAGGGTAACCGATGGTTTCCTTGCTCACATAATCTCGTCTGCCAAGGTGTTTCGGCAGGAAAAGCCATGGCAGACTTATATATTCCTGACATGAGGGTTCATACCTACCGACTGGAATTGGTTTCATGGTGGTATCAGATAAGTTAAATTAGGGTCCTGGTGGCCACCTTTGAGAGCGTCTGCCAAGCACTTCCGGCAAAAAAAATACTGGCAGACTTCGCTTTTCTGTGTCTACATGTAAATTTCTAACTGCTGCCATTACTATTATTTCGGTATCAGATGGGTTAAATCAGCCCCCTTTTTTCGCACCGGAAGTGGCCTTTTTTTTCGTACTTTCGGCAAGTTCCGCCGTGGCAGACTATCGAATTCGGTCTTAGCATCACTTTTATGGGAAACCATTGTGCATTTCATCGTGGTATCAAGTCGGTTAGAAAATTTGCGGCCGGCTCTTCTACTATAAATTCAACATTCCCATAGATAACTTAGTACCTACTTTGACTCTGACATCTCTGACCTTTACTTAACCTCACTTGACAACTTGCTCTAAAATCTAAACTTAAATATCATTGAATTCCCTTACAACCTAACCTTAAAAGAGTGATTATTGTGTAATTATTGCCTTCATTTGTGCTTTACTTTCAGAATAGTTCTTCAAAGTGTGATATCGTGTGTGAGCCCGCTTCCTAACCTCAAACCACGTTGGCATATGCCCACTGTTAACTTTATTCATTCTGCTTAAACGCCTGTCAGGGCTTTCTTAATTACATAAACTATAGTGAAGTGTTATTATTAATTCCATTTTAAATTTAAAGACGTACTTTTCTAAAAAAAAACAGTGAAATTGCATGTGCCATTTTTATTTCGTAACGAAACCATTTGATCACTCATCATCATCATCATCATTTCAGCCTATATACGTCCCACTGCTGGGCACAGGCCTCCTCTCATGCGCGAGAGGGCTTGGGCTATAATCCCCACGCAAACGCGAATTTGATCACTCATTCGCGCTTAATTCTTCGCATTTAAAGGCCCAAACTTGTGTTCTTTTTAAGTTTGACATAAATAGTTTTTCCCGTACGCTGATCTTTCAGATTCTTTTTAACTTCACCCCTGCTTGCATCTTGGTTTGTGTTCGCATATGCACATATTCTTTTGCACGATTTCAGTGGACAGCCTGTCGAAGTGCGTGCCGCGTGCCACGGAACCGTGCCACGCCCACTTCTGTCATCACGTGGCAAGTTGTCCAGAGTAAAGACGCAAGCTGACGCGACACATCAAGGGACCACTGCGTAGCTGGTGAAGTCAATAAGGGGCGTAAGCTGTTTTGCCAATTTTTATTTTCTGACGTGGATAACTTTAAACTTGCATTTTATTTAAAATTTTATTGTTGGACTTGCTAGCTCAGCTAAAAACATAATTCAACATGATTGAAGCTGCAAAAAGGGAAGCTCTATTGGCAGAACTGCGTGTTAAACGTGGCTCCATAAAAGGCCAGGTTTCTAAATTCCGTGGCTACTTAAAAACAATTACAGATGATGAAATTCTAACCGGTGTTAAATTTAATGAGCTGACCTTAAGATTAAACAAAGTTATAGAGTTGTCCACGCACCTTGATGAGCTGCAAACTTCGATAAAAGTAGCTAATTCTGACAATCTCGACAGTGAACTTTCAGAACGGGATACTAATGAGACCCATATTAACACTGCCATAGCTACAGCCCAGAGTATACTGGAGCGCTCTCAGGCTCAAAAAGTATCACCGGAGACTTCTGTCAAAACCTGTTCATCAGGCGGCTGTCACTCGGAGCATCCTGGCTTCAAGCTGCCTCAAATTAAAATCTCTAAATTTGATGGATCTTATTATAAATGGATGGAATTCAAAGACCTTTATGAATCATTAATTCATAATAATGAACACATTAAACCTATCCATAAGTTTCATTATCTGAGTTCCTATCTTGAAGGAGAAGCTTCGAGAGTCATAGCAAATTTAGAAGTTTCCGCTGCCAACTACACTGAAGCCTGGAAACTTTTGTGCGACAGGTTCAGTAACAAAAGGCAACTAATTACTAACCACTTAATTGCCTTATTCAATTTAGAAACAATACAGCGAGAATCTGACAAATCATTAAGATTTTTAAGCGACCATGTTACTAAAAACCTCCGTGCCCTTAAAACATTGGGTCAACCAACGGAGCACTGGGATACAATGTTAGTACATTTGTTAGCTGCAAAATTGGACACTACTAATTCAAAATGGGAAGAACATAGAAACACACTTAAGGAGTGGCCAACACTCGAAGATTTTAGGGAATTTTTAAAGAATTGTGCAGATATATTGGAAAACCTCTACCGCTCAAAGCGGGATAAACAAACTAACCACAAGCCAGAGCCTGTGGCTAATAAAACTTCATTTAAACATGATAAAAACATAAAAACCTTCATGATTTCAGAGAAGCAAAGTGACAACAAGGGTCGGCCGTGCGTCGTGTGCCAAGGTGATCACAGGGTGTACGACTGCCCAGCCTTTAGAAAAATGTCAGTCGACGAGCGCTGGTCGCGGGCGTCCACCCTGAAGCTGTGCCATGTCTGCCTCCGACCGGACCACGAGACCCGAGCATGCAAGTTAAATGGCTGCCGCGTATGTAAAAGACGTCACAACACGTACCTACACACCACAACAAATAACACTTCTTCTAGTGGAGCTAACATGGAACAGACAGTCCAGCCAACCGATAGTACTAGGGTTAATGTCGCATGCTCCTCCACTATGCTAACTTCTGACAGTGCAGAGGTGTCTCACACCTTCACTGCTAATACTTTGCTTACCAATAGTGAAGCATTGCTCTCAACAGCTCTAATTGAAATAGTTAACCCTTTCAACAATAAAAAGGAAACTGTGAAGTGTCTCCTAGATAGCTGCTCACAGTCGAATTATCTTACTGAAGCATTAAGACAACGTTTGCAACTTGATCTTCAGCCTCTAACTGCCTCAAATGTTACAGGAATAGGAAACACGCCTCTGACCTATAAGCCTGTACGTTGTGCAGCTCATATTAAATCTAAAATAAGCGATTTCAATGCCAATCTAGACTTTCTAGTTTTAGACCAAATAACTGATCGCTTCCCAATTAAATATGTTGACGTTAGTTACCTTAAATTACCTGCTTCTATGCAACTGGCAGATCCAACTTTTAATGTCCCATCCCAAATTGATATGCTATTGGGAGTGGAAATGTTTTGGTCAATCGTAACAGGTGCTGCAAAATCAATGCCAACGAGCCAGCGCACCTTCCTAATCCCATCTAAACTTGGGTGGCTGGTGGCGGGCCCGGTAGAGGGAGCCACTACACATGTCAATTCGGAAACCACACGTAGCCATCTTTGTTTAACTGATCTGTCGGCCCAAATGACAAAGTTTTGGGAGACAGAGGAGCTGCCGTCAGACGCAGACTCCATCAAAAATGGGAGTGAGTTCGAGTGTCACCCCATAGAAAAACACTTTGTTGAAAATACCTATCGCCAATCTGACGGCAGGTTTGTAGTACGTTTACCTTTAAAAGACACACCAGACTGCCTAGGCAACACATTTAACATAGCTAAGAAGCGCTTATTTAATTTAGAAAAGCGCTTTAGTAAACAACCTGAACTTAAATCAATGTACGTTGATTTTATAAATGAATATAAAGACTTAGGGCATCTGTCGGAGTCTAGGCAATGTTACACAGCGAACCACCTACCTCATCACCCCGTGATGAAGGAAAGTGAATCTACTCGATTAAGAACTGTGTTCAACGCTAGTTGTCCAACTACCTCTGGTTACTCTATCAATGATATCCAGTTGGTAGGGCCAAATATACAAAACTCCCTGTTTGACATATTGCTTAGATTCCGTCAGTACAGGTACGTGCTCTCTGGTGACAGAAACCTACAAGTGACTCTATGGCGCGAAGACGAGCACCTACCTATACGCTCTCTCACTTTAAATACTGTTACGTATGGCTTTGCGTCAGCGAGCTGGCTAGCGGCTCGCTGTCTGTGGCAGTTAGGGGCTGAGAGCAAGGATCCTTTGGTTAGGACCATAATACAAAATGATTTTTACTGTGATGACTTACTAACAGGTGCAGACTCTGAACCAGAGCTGCTTCATATACAGGCCGGCGTCTTTTTATTTATTTATTTTTATTTTATTTTATTTTATTCTAAACAATATACATTGTGTCGAATAGTAATACATGCATATAATTAGTACATACATTAAAAACTAAGGTCAAATATATCTTATCTCTACCAAGTACAAATTCAAAAACGAGGTCTTAAAAAAGTTAACGTTACAAATACAAATACCTTAAAAATACAATTCCCATTAAAATATGTCCTACACAATTTCATTGATATAATATAATAATAAAATTTAATACTTCTACAACAATAATAATAAGACGAAAAATAAATAAAGAGAATAATAATAATGTCAACAATAGATCAATAGGTAGGTATGTCATTTACATTTAAAAAAACCATTAAAATAAATAATAAAATTGGTAACCATTGCAATACTAATTAAAAGATCCATTCAAAAATTCATCGACAGAATAATAACACTTGTCAACAAGAAAAGCCTTTAACTTGCGCTTAAATACTTTGCAGTCGGAGATCTGTTTATACTCTATCGGCAGTTTATTAAAAAGATGAACTGCCTGGCTCCAATTTCACCACGGTGACAGGTGCGACAATTGTAAAACATCACTGCTGCTGACGTCACAGGCATTCATGGGCTACGGTTACCGCTTACCATCGGGCGGGCCGTATTCCTGTTTGCCACCATCATTGTTTTATTAAAAAAAACTTTATTATATCGGAAAACAACAGATATTTCTCTTGCTAAGTTTATGACAATTGTCACAAGAAACACTACAATTGTCACGAAATCCGACATATAACTCATTACCTGTCAAGAATTACCTACAATTCTTCTAAATCTTGACAATTGTCAGAAACTTCGCAAAAGAAATATCTGTTTTTTTCCGATATAATAAAGTTTTTTTAAATAATACAACGATGGTGGCAAACAGGAATACGGCCCGCCCGATGGTAAGTGGTAACCGTAGCCCATGGATGCCTGTGACGTCAGCAACAGTGATTTTACAATTGTCGCACCTGTCACCGTGGTGAAATTGGGGCCTGGTAGCTTGCCGAATGTTGTACAACTTTGAATTTAGGCACTAAACTATTTTTAAGGTCTTTTCTTCTTGTTGCAAGCCTTACAGCTCTGTCGTATTCGCATTCAGTGACCTCCAAATTTTTGACTAGACCTGATAGCAGAACTAAAATATAAAGGCACAGTCAAGATCTTAAGCTTTCTAAAATGCTCCCTGCATGATTCCCATTGTGGTATTCTGACTATAATTCGGATAGCTCTTTTCAGCATCAAGAAAGCACTTTGCGTATTATATTGATAACTGTTGCCCCACAATTTAATACTATATCATAATTTAGATTCTATGAGGGCATAGTAGACCACCTTAAGTTGTTCAACCTTCGCTTCCTCCCGTAAGCTTCTCAAAGCAAAACAACCTGAACTAATTGAATTATTCAACTCCTGTAATTGCGGTTTCCAATTAAGATTGGAGTCAATCAAAACTCCCAAGAATTTAACTACTTCTACTTGTTCAACTATTTCTCCATTTATATATAAAAGTAAGGAATCGGTGCATGTATAATAGGACTAGTATTAAATAAAATCGATTTAGTTTTGCTACTGTTTAAGGTGAGATTGTTAACTGTGAACCATATAGAAAATGCATTGAGGGCGCTATTAAATACGTCATTAAGTTTAGCTATGCTATCAGCGGACACTACAGCGTTGGTGTCATCAGCAAATAATACCAGCTTCAAATTCGGAATAGAGTCGTTCATATAATTAATTAAGTCGTTAACAAATAATATAAAAAATATAGGACCCAAAATGGAGCCTTGCGGCACACCTCGTCTTATATCAATCATACGAGATTTATGAACTGTCTCGCAATTATTCTCAATGTGTTTCAACTCTACAAACTGTTTCCTGTTTCTTAAGTACGATTGATATAATTTAAGAACGTTTCCTCTCACACCATAGTGTTCTAATTTACTCAATAAGATACAATGGTCAACAGTATCGAAGGCCGCACTTAAGTCCAAAAATACACCTGCTACCTTTTCCCCAGTGTTGAGTTGTAGTACCGTATCTTTAATTAGCTCATCAATAGCTTCACTCGTCCCAACACTCTTACGGTACCCGAACTGCCTTGTGTTTAATATTTGATATCTGTTGATATGATCTAACAATCTGTCTTTTAGCAATTTTTCGAACACTTTAGACAGTGTAGGTAACAATGAAATGGGTCTGTAGTTGTTAGGAATATTAGTTGATCCCTTTTTATGAATTGGCAGTACTCTAGCTATTTTTAGTTGATCAGGAAATGTACACAATTCAAAACATAAATTAAAGCCGACTTAATCATAAGATGTATGGCTTTTAAAATAAATAAGATTACAAAAAAAACATAAATTATAAAAATTAGCCTTCGAGCAACACGGAAGGGAGGCGGCATTCGCACTATTTCCCCTCTGCCGAGGTACAAGATTAGCGCGTCAATCTAATCTAACGCGGGTTAAAACTAGTTGCACTTGGATTTTTCACTAGACCGAGTCCAGACGCGCGCGTGAACACTGCTGCACAAAAATGCCTGTTTGCTCGGTTTTTTGTTATAAAAAGAGGTCGGGGACATCAAATTTACAAAAAGAAAGTGTTACATTTCACATGTAATATTTTTTTTTACATATCATACGTTTAATTACATTCAAACACAATTATTATATTTTAGTCTCATGTAATTGTTGGATATATCGATTTTGCTCGCTCAGTACAAATTGCGGATCGGTCGAGCGACAAATCCGACTTCTCATCTCTCAGAATACAATAACATACTTCAACGAAAATGTGTTAGTGTGCGTGTTGTGACACTTGTCACTCGTCCGTACACAAAAAGAGATCGAGGTTTGCAAGATTTGTCTTTGACGTGTGTCATTTTCTATGTATTTGTGTCGTCATTACACATTGGATTTTGTATGTAAGTGTGTGAGAAGTGCGACTGTGTGCACCTTTCCCCCCGCGAAAAATGGCAGAAAGATTTGTACGGTGAGATATCGCTTGGGCCCCTCCCTTCCGATGTGTCGGAAGCCGGTGTTGCTCGAAGAAATTAGCTAATGGCTCTGCTAATAGGTCAATATTGTCCTTAATAATCCGAATCGGTATGCCGTCATAACCTACAGATGACTTAGACTCCATCATCCTAACCAGGCGATATATCTCCTGAGGAGTAACTAAGGTATTGGTCATCTCATAAGTTACCCGGGCCACATGTTGATGGAGAAACTTTATCGCTGTTTTTTGGTCCGCTACACTTCCACTAGAATGATCAAATATTTTACAAAAAATATTACATAGCTCTTCTGGATCACTTACAATTTTATCTGTTTTTAATAACAAGTTGTTGGACGAAATGGATGGAGCTTTATTTCTATGCTGATTCACTATTTTCCAAATAGCCTTACTAGAATTTTTTGCATTATCGATTTGCGTCTGTACAGCATTTTTTTTTGGCATTTCGGATTACCTGCCTGTATAGCTTTCCATATTCTGTACGATATGTAGCTATTGAGTTGTCAAGGTGTTCCTTATCAATGAACGTTAGAAACCGTTTCATTTTGCTGGAAGTTTTTATGCCCTTCGTTATCCACTTACATTTCGCGTTACTTTTGAGACTTTTAGTGTTTTCTTAAAACTACTTTTAAAACAGTTCATAAAATTGTTAATGCCTAAATTGTTCCAATTTTCATTCAATAGCTTACATCTAAATTTATTGTTATTGATGGCATTGTAACACCTTCGTTCTCTTCGAATTAATAATTGTGGCTGCTTTTTCGCAGAACACGAAGAATTTGTTTCTATTCTACAGAGTAGTCCAGCATGTCCATCAGCTAAACCGTTGTGATCTACATCTATACTTGATACCGAGGACTCTGGCAAATTCGTAAACACATTATCAATGCACGATTCAGAGTTATTTCGCAAGAAGGTGGAAGCCGTTACTAGAGGTCTAAAGTTATAACACTTTAACAATGTTATTAAGGCAGTACTTCGACTATCATTTAAATGCAAATTTATATTAAAATCACCACAGATTAAACACTTTTTGTGGAAAAAGTGGTTTAGCATTATTTCTAGGTTTTCCATAAATGTTTCAAAATTGGACTCACGAGGACTGCGATAGCAACATATTACACAAATATTAGTTTCACAGTCTCGAATATCACATATTTCGAATGACTCCATTGAATACAATTTGTTACATATTGATAACTCTTCAATTTTTCTATCCTCACGAGCTAAAATTAAACTACCGCCCCTTTTTTTATTGGTTCTTACGTTATAAGTAGCGCTGGAAAATTAAGAAGCGGCGCTGTAATCTTGGTTAAGAAGTGTTCACTGACACAAACAAAATGCTGTACTATTATAGGTAAGCTATTCAAATATAATTCCAAGTCGAGTTTTTTATTGCTAATACCACACAAATTCTGATGATACACATTAATTAACACTTTATCTTTGTGTTCATTAGTTAAGCTAATTCTGTTTTCGGTTCTATCGAAAGGAGTCATTACTGATGCCTCGAAAAAACTGATTTTCGATAGGTATATTTTCTTCATTAGTCAAGTACGCGTGGGCTTGTCCCATAAATATTTTAAGACTAGAAAATACTGCTCTCATTCCAAATTTGGTTAATCTATTGGTTAATAGTTCGAAAACATATCTAAAGTTAGGTCCCGATTCGTGTCGAACAGGAAGTCATAGTTGTTAGTTTGCATATCCATCGCAAGTAAACTATACCAAACATCTCTACCTTATAGTTATAAATAAGTGCCCCGCAAACATATGTTCGAAGACAGATCATTTTATTGGTATGTGTGATTTTCCTAAGCGACTCTCTAATACAATTTATTAAATTAATACTATTTTGAGACTCATTTATGTCTTTTTCGCCAATAAAGATTATACAGAAGTAATTCATGGTAAAACTCTTCAACTTGTTCTCTAAGTTCGTAAGTAGCTCTATAATGCCACAGTTTGGCGCAACATAATGAGAGTATGTGGCATCTCTATCTAGGTTATAATCTATGGCATTCAAAATGCGACCGGTTGCTTGATTACTTACAATACATAATTGATTTTTAGGGTTATCGTTTTTGGAGGCCGCGACTAGTCGAGTGGCAGTGGTGTGTACCCGATGGGGCTTACTGGTTCCCTGTTGCGCATGCGTTAGACTCCCCTTCCGTCCCTGTTCCGGCGTCTGGCTGAAGTGATCCTCTTGTTCTTCTTCTCTATCTATGCTAGTTTGCCTTGACCGATGTTCTACTTTACTCGTATCCTGAGAATTTTCCGTTTCGCCTAAGAGTTTTGATTCGTCCGATTGGTCATTTAAACTTAAGGCTGGGTCCGGGCCGCCCGAAACGAGTGGCTTGTTTACTACAGGCACTTGTTTTCTGCATTTTGCCTGTGCTTTGGGTGTCCCCGTTGGTGATACTGGTGCTGTTCCCTTCAGCAGGCTCCGGTACAAATCACACTTCTTACGTGTCTCAATTAGGTCATCTTCTAGTTTGTATTTTTCACCTAGCAGCTTTTGGATTTCTGTATCTGCTCCCAGAAATTGTTCCTTAAGATTCTCTATCTGTTTTTTTAAGTCCTCTACTATAAAATTTTGTACTTGTGAGTGTATGTTAGGCAAACTATGTGTATTAGTGTTTCCTGTCATATTCAATTCAATCTGAGAATGTTCATCCTCACATTTTTCGGCTTCCGTGTGTATATTTCGGCTTAACGACACGTCAGGACAACTTGTGTTTAGGGTGTTTTCCAAAACTGAAAGATCTGAGCAACTTTCATCTTGGGATAAAGAATCAAAAGAATTCTGTACTGGTAGGTTATATTTTCGCCTTGTGGTGATATTTTCTGACGTAGGTTGAATATTCGTTTGTGAAGAATCTTGTACTTCGCTGTTATCTTCCGGCTCTAATACTTCTGTCTCGACCGGTGTAGCTATTTCTACAGTCTCTAGCTTACACCTCTCCTTTGCATTCTTTACGTTGACATTTGGCGTAGATGTTGAAGTACTAGATAGCCTTTTTTGTTGAGCTATAGTTTTGTATTCTTGGTCTTTTTTCTTATTACAGTTCATACAAGTCCACTTAGATTTAGCAGACCTATCCATTAAGTTATAACGTTTCTCAGTATTGGTGCAGGTGAGACAGTATGTTTGTTTGCAACATGAACATTTCAGGTAGTGTTTAACTTGTATTATTTTTTTACACTTTTTGCAGGCAGGATTCGGCGCCATGATTGTGTTACAAATTGTTAAGTTTTAGATTTTTTTTTAATAAAAAAATAAAATAAAATAAAAAAAACTTTTTCACCTGAGGATCGAACTTGAACTCAAACTGTTTGTTACATGCACATAGTAAAAAATAAAAATACAAAAAGTTATTCCGATCGTAGGAATCGAACTTGGTCGCACCGTTTCACAGCCGTAACATTTACTACAACGCCATGTATGCATAGACGCGCTGGACGAATTTTAGGACTGTAAGAATGTCTTTTACAAGTAGGTACACACGATGATATGCTGATATGGTAGGGGTCAAAGTTCAAAACAATTTAAATGTTGAAACGGTCACTTTTATATAATATTCTTATTTGCAATCACTTCGCAGTTTTTGTTGCATAAGTCACTGTATTACACTATTTTAACACGGTTGGTTGTCACTTAATCATAGTTTTGTTTGAAATTTAGTCTTAAAACAAACAATAACACGTCTGTAGTCATTTGTAAATTTACAACA